>NC_133362.1:40079411-40114235 GCF_049309525.1 Garra rufa | reverse complement strand
ATATATATATATATATATATATATATATATATAATAAAAATATATAATTATATATTTATATAAATATATGTAGACAAATATTTTTAAATGAATATACATATACAAATTATACATTTTTGTTAATATGTACATGCAAGTAAGTGTGTGTGCGCGCGTGTGTGTGTGTGTGTGTGTGTGTGTATTCATATATAAATAATAAATAAATACAGTACTCACACATATATTATGTTAACACAACCTTTTATTTTTGATGTGATTAATCACGATTAATCGTTTGACAGCCCTGATATAATTATATAACATTTTTCCTAAATATATACATGCAAGTGTGTGTATTTATATATACATAATAAATATACACAGTACTCACACATGTATTATGTAAACACAAACTTTTATTTGGGATGCGATAATTTTTTATGTCAGGACTTTCATTAAAGATTAACTGCTGTTTTTTTTTTCTTTCTTTATGAAAAAAATAAATAATGGGACTTTTTACTTCTGGGGCCCTACTGTTTTGCTCACATAAATGGGCTGTCAGCAGAAACTTGTTGTTGTTGTTAATTAACAATATTCATTATAACTATCTTAATCGCTACAACAGATGATAATTTTGCAGCTGTGTCAATGTACCATTGTATCCATTATTTAAATACCATAAACTCGATGTAACACGTGTAGGTTGCACTAAACAGCCACGTGCTATACATGCATATACTTCCTAAACAAAGGATGCATTTTTAGTAAATGATAAAACCTTTTAGAGTAGCACTAAAGCGCAGACTGACTGTTGGCATTTTGACCACTTGATTACAACTTTGGATGGTGTGAATGCAGCTGTTAAACTGATTAAAACACTTTGGCTCCCTCCTTTCTGTCCCTGTTTCCATCAGATGTGCTGTGCATTATACTGGCTGTTGCATTGGCGCTGTTACATGTGGACTCTGCATTGTGTTGAAAGGCTGCCCCCTCCTTAACTCTCTTTTATTGGTCCACATTGTCCACTTCAGTCAAACGGTGACTACAAAGATAATTGCTTTGTTATGGACATGCCAAGCTCCAGATTAAGGGTCGCAGTGTCTGTCATACTTTTTCTGAGTCTCTCTCTTTGTCTCCACTTTAACTAAGAGCCGGCAGAACTGAAGTGTCTTAAGTAGCAAAGCTTCTGTTAAGTATGTCCTCTTTAAAGTTTTTTCGAGAGCTTTTGTTCAGTCATTTCAGTACAAAGACATTTCGGACTTCGCCATCACAGCAGGAGTGAAGTGTCTTCAGACAGCACTCTCACTTCTCAATTAGAAAAACACCGAACTCAGACAGGAAGTCCAGACAGAAGACATTTTAGGCGTATAGATGTAACTAGCTGGTAATTGTCTGTAGTCTCAGCTTCAGTCGGACTGCCCACATTCACTGGCCGTCTGAGCTTTTTTTTTTTTGAGAATCTTCAAGAACAGCTCATAGTGACCAAGGCTGAGGACAGTGAAGATCATCAGTGAATAACCATCATTTTGATCTCTTTTCATACAAAGCTATCTTGTGACTTACAGGGATAGTTCACCCAAAACCTGAAAAATACCCCATGATTTACTCACCCTCAAGCCATCCTAGGTGTATATGACTTTCTTCTTTCAGAAAGAGTACTATATAAAAAAAAAGCCCTTGCTCTTTCAAGCTTTTAATGCCAGTGAATGGCTGTTGAGATTTTAAACTCCAAAAAACAGCGTCCATCCATCATAAGAAGTACTCCACATGGCTCCAGGGGTTAATAAAGTCCTTCTGAAGCAAATTAATGTGTTTGTGAAAGAAAAATATCTGTATTTTAAACTTTATAAACTATAATCTCCAGCTTCCACTGCCGTATGCGCGATCACAAGAGCGTGGCGTTCCAGCCATATGTGACCCTGGACCACAAAACCAGTCTTAAGTCGCTGGGGTATATTTGTAGCAATAGCCAAAAATACATTGCATGGGTCAAAATTTTTGATTTTTCTTTTATGCCAAAAATCATTAAGAAATTAAGTAAAGTTCATGTTCCATGAAGATTTTTTGTAAAAGTCCTACTGTAAACATATCAAAATGTAATTTTTGATTTGTAATATGCATTGTTAAGAACCTAATTTGGACAACTTTAAAGGTGATTTTCTCAGTCTTTTTGATTTTTTTGCATCCTCAGATTTCTGATTTCAAATAGATGTATCTCGGCCAAATATTGTCCTATCCTAACAAACCATACATCAATAGAAAGCTTATTTATTGAGCTTTCATATGATGTATAAATCTCAGTTTTGTCAAATTTAACCTTATGACTGGTTTTGTGGTCCAGGGTCACATATGACATTGTGATGAACGCGGAAGTAGAGAGGAAACTAAAACACCAGTCACAAATTAAAAGTGCAAATGACGATTTGTAAAGAAAAATGTTGGAGGATTTCGATATAAGCCAAGAGGAGACTGGTTTTCCTTTGCTGTAAACAAAACTTGGTTCTCATGAGACTATATTCTCACTAGAGCTTATGCTACGCTAATGCGCGTACGACAGTTAGTGGAAGCTATAGATTACGGTTTATAAAGTTTTAAATATGGATATTTTTCTTACACAAACGCATTGTTTTGCTTCAGAAGGCTTTTATTAGCCGTTCAGAGCCGTGTGGAGTACTTTTATGATGGATGGATGCACTTTATTGGTCTTCAAAATCTCAACACCCATTCGCTGCCATTATAAAGCTGGGAAGAGCCAGGATATTTTTTTTTTTATGTAACTCTGGTTGTATTTGTCTGGGAAAAAAAGTCATATACACGTATGAAATATGAAGCAGCACTGTTTTTGATATTAATAACAATAAGAAATGTTTCTTGAGCAGCAAATCAGCATATTAGAATGTAGGGATGTAACGATATCAGAATCTCATGATATGTTAATATCGCGAAATGAAGTCCATGGTACGATATTTATTGCAGTATTTTGAAAAAAAGACAAATGAAGACTTGTAAAAAAAAAAATTACATTTTAAAATTCTAATGCACATTAAGAGTTCAAACTCAGAAAAAAGTCAGTGAATCAACTTGTACCTGAACTTTAATGGTATACTGTCTCAGTCTAAATTGCATTCACACTGATGTTTTAGAAGCCAAATTTATACTATTTTTATTTCTATGACAGGATATATTGTAAAAATATAGATAGATGTATTATTTTTGCTTTACAATACAGCAGGGAAATTACAATACTTCTTTCCTAATTTCTACACTTGAAAGATATTTTGAATTTGGACTGCAGTAATATTACCCATTTAAACCACTAGCTGTCAGCAATTCATACTGCAACTTTTTTTTGAAAATGGGCTTATTCTCCAACTCCCCCGAGTTAATAAGGTGAGTTTTACCGTTTTGAAATGCCGTTTACCGTTGAGAATTAGCCTATTTCCAAAAAAAGTGGAGTGTTCCTTTAAGCTTTTATTTTGTACGTTAAGGTCAGTAGAGCTATTAGAGTATTTTGAAGGAAAGCTTCAGTGAAAACAGGTTTACAAAAATGCATCTCACTACAAATCTAGTGAAATGCCGTAATCATCTGCCTCGAAATTAAAGCATAACTGGTGGCCATTACGATCCCAAATGTACACTAAACTCACAGCACATGCAATAATCAAGTTCACTACATTCACTCTGAACTGAGCCGTTCTGAGGTGCGGAAAACACTGGATCACAAACTGATCGGCTGAACGAAGTGCATACTTTTTTACTTTGAAACACTCAGTGAAAACAGCCATATTGTGCTTTCAGTTTTAGTTTGGCAGATACACTCTTAAAAATAAAGGTGCTTCACAATGCCATAGAAGAACCCTTTTTATCTAAATGGTTCCATAAAGAACCTTTAACATCGGAAGAGCCTTTCTGTTTCTTTGTAGCGAAAGAAGGTTCTTCGAATTATAAAAAGGCAAGAAAGAGATGGTTCTTTAAAGAACCTTTGACTGAATTGTTCTATGTGGAACCGTAAATGGTTCTTCAATGGCATCGCTGTGAAGAACCTTTTAAAGCACCTTTATTTTTAAGAGTGTACTGTGCCAAAGCATAATGGCCCAAAACACAACTTTAAAGACATTTTATGTTAAAATAATTTATCTATCGTTTCATACCCCCATCATTAGAATGATTTCTAAAGGATCATGTGACATTTAAAGACTGAAGTAATGATGCTTTGCCATCACAGGTATACATTACATCTTAAAATATATTCAAACAGATGAGTTTTTTAATATTGTAATGATAAACAACAATTTTTGAATGGTGATGTATATGGACGACTTGTTTCTTTTTGGCGTTTGACAGATGTGATCACTATGAGCTGTTTTATGACAAGATCACCAAAAAAAAGCAAAGTTTAAAAGGATGAGTACGTGAAGTTGGTTTATCAAAGAAATACATAATTGGACAATATTGGAGACACAGAGAATGAGACACGTCAAGAGAAAGTGATGCTTATTTGCGATGAGATTGTCAATAGGGCTCTATACCTCCTTTGTTTTCCTCATAGGCTATGCCTCAGCCACATTCCCAGGCTCTTTGGTTGACTTTTTCTTTGCAGCTGGTGCTATGTCAGCAATGAGATTAGAACTGAAGGAAAAGTTGTTTTTGTGTGTCTTTTCTCCCTCCTCTAGTGTTATTTGTATCGAAATGTGCAACCTTTTCCAATAAAGCTTACATGAATGTCCTGTTTCTCCTTACAGCTCCGTAAAGTGGAAAGAGACAAGAAAACCATGGATCAAGAGATAGTGGAGCTCACGAATAAACTCGTGGATGCCAAAAACACCATCGACAAGCTGGAGGAACTCAATGTACGTGCGATATCAGAGCTTTGTGTGTGTTTGTGTTTGAGGCACGTTTTGGACTCGAGTTGTCAGAGCTGCAGTGTTACTGGGATTGATAACTACTGGAGCTGAAAATTGAAAGTTGCATGAGGAGGATCTGTGCTGAGATTTCTCACAAGTCTACTGTCAGATTCCAGAAATGATGTCTGGCTTTCAGAGCTTTGCTGGGGAACACGAGAAAGCCTTCTTTTTCATTTCTTTCTCATTTTACGATTCAAACTTGAGTCAACCGCACAAATACCCACATTAACCCACATTTGATTAAAAAAAAAAAAAACAGCCTTTTTAATTACTCTACAATAATCTGTGGCTGCATGGAGAAGACCTTTATTTATAACGAGAGATTTAATTCACATTATATAAACACTGTAATCTTCTTTTCACATTCAACTGACACAGGAACATAAATTAGCCAACAGATTGGCATTCTGACAATGTTTTTTAGGATTTTCAGAAACTCCACAAGGAACAACAGAAAGCAGGTCGTTCTGAAATGTGCCTTTATTACACCACATGTATGAAACGATGCCACGGGGAACTAATTATACCGATAGCCGTCTGTTCACGGTGTTTAAACACAGCGCTTCATTTCCTTAGACAGATAGAGCACACATCAATCATAGCTCCTTTCTTAGAGGTTGACGTTGGGAGAATTTTTCCCCCTTTATGGGTTTTTTAGTTATAAATCCTGAAGACTGCTACCTTGGGTGCCATTCTCCTTGTTTTACTCATAAAGTGTCAGTCAAAGGTTTGGACAGAATTACTCATATTTTTCAACTTATTAGAGCAGTTGTTCTCAACCGGGGGTCCAGAGTCCACTAGGGGTCTCTGCAAACTCAAGGTGACTTCTAATGATTTCAAATAATATACAAAATAAGTAAACCAAGTAGAAAAAAAGATGTTCTTATTTTAATTCACCCCTCAACAACTTTATTTTTAGCTTTAAAGAACCAGTCTTTAAAAAAAACTGAAGATATTCAAATGTATTTTAAAAGTGTGTTTATGCTTTCTTAAGACTGGGAAAAGTTATGTAAATTAATATGATCTTAAAACAAATATTTTATAAAGAATCTACACTACCAGTCAAAAGTTTTTGAACAGTAAGATTTTTAATGTTTTTTTTTGAAGAAGAAGTCTGTTCTGCTCACCAAGCCTGCACTTAGTGGTCCAAAGTACAGCAAAACAGTAAAATTCAGAAATGTTTGTGCTATTTAAAAGAACAGTTTTCTATTTATATATATTTTGAAATGTAATTTACTCCTGTGATTTCAAAGATGAATTTTTAGCATAATTACCCCAGTCACATGATCCTTCAGAAATCATTCTAATATTATGATTTGCTGCTCAAAAAACATTTATTATTATCCTTATTATGTTGAAAATGGCTGAATATTATTTTTTTTCAGGTTTCTTTGATAAATAGAAAGTTTAGAAGAACAGCATTTATCTAAAACAGAAATCTTTTGTAACATTAGAAATGCATTTATCACTAAATGATTAATTTCTATAATTTCCCTGACTCCAAGCTTTTGAATGGTAGTGTATAATGTAACAAAAGCTTTTTATTTCAAATAAATGCTGATCTTTGGATATTTTTATTCATCAAAGAATCCTGAAAAAATTCTACTCGGCTGTTTTCAACATAATAATAATAATTATTCAGGATCATGTGACACTGAAGACTGGAGTAATGAGGCTGAAAATGTAGCTTTGATCACAAAATTACATTTAAAAAATGTATTCAAATAGCAGTTATTTTAAATAAAATGTATTTCACAATATTACTGCTTGTGCTGTATTTTGGATTAAATAAATGCAGGCTAATTCTTTAAAAAACATTAAAAAAAACTTACTGTTTAAAAAAATTTGACTGGTAGTGTATATTTTACAAGTTATGTCAAGCTGTAAAGGATTTTATTAGGTAAAAATTGAATAGAAATATTATAGAAGCCTTATCCAGTTATTCACAGACAACTGGAAGATTGGTTCATTGGTTAAAACGGAATATTAAGCTCCTAAAACTTCTGAAATGTTGAATTGTTTTAAATATAATTATTTTAGTTCATAGATTAAAAAAAAAAAAAAAAAAAAATATATATATATATATATATATATATATATATATATAACCAAAAATAGGAGATTAGAATAAATTAGACACAATTAGAGGAGGCCTTGGAGTCAAAAAGTTTTTAGGACCCTTGTGTTGAAGTAACAGTGAAGTCAATAAAATATTAAATGAATCTATATTGGAATTATTCTTTGTCTACACTCTGGCTTTTTAATCCGTGTTGGGGTTAACATTCATGCTGGACACTTGTTGGCTCATTTAAAGTTTGCTCATTTTTAAAACAGTTATTCTGCAAATGAAAGATGACTAAATAATATGTACCTGTTTTAAGTGTTGTTTGTTTTAGTTTTGTACATTTGTGATAAAACTGATTGTATTGCTGCCATTTTGGCCAGGACACTCTTGTGAAAGAGTATTTTCTGCTTAAATAAAGGTTAAAAAAAATCATAAGCACAATTTGCCCTTAACTCGGCAGATTTGTAAGGATCTTGTGAAACATACGTATGTCCAAACATTTGACTCATACTGTGTGTGTTTGCTTTTATTCTTTCATAAATTACAATTTCAGTTCAATTTAAGGAAAGTGCTATTTCAAAAAGTTGATGTTGATGACTCTTTTCTTTATTTGATGTGTTCTCATGTCTGTTTCGCTGACTTATATCCATTTTCTCTCCTCATGCAGGAACGTTATCGGCAAGATTGCAATTTGGCTGTGCAGCTGTTGAAGTGCAATAAATCGCATTTCAGGAACCACAAGTTTGCTGACGTAAGTAGTAGAATCTGCTCCTCATAGGTACTTAGTTTTAAGGAACACCCCCTCCACATTTTTAGGAACTGTTCACCGAAAATTCTAATTCTGTTATTTACTCACCCACATGTTGTTTAAAAACCTCTTTGACTTTTGTAAAGCACAAAAGGTTATGTTAAAGGAGTAGTTCACTTCCAGAACAAAAATGTACAGATAATGTACTTCACCCCCTTGTCATCCAAGATGTTCGTCTTTCTTTCTTCAGTCAACAAGAAATTGTTTTTTTTTTTTTTTGAGGAAAATATTTCAGAATTTTTCTCCATATAATGGACTTCTATGGTACCCTGAGTTTGAACTTACAAAATGAATGCAGGTTAAATCAAGCGACAACCTCCCGCTCTCTGTTGAAACCAATACGGAAGTGACTTAAACAGCAATTCATCGACTGGCCGCAAAAGGGAGTCAATCCCATAGACTCCCCATGTTAAAATGCCTAACTTTCCAGCAGAAAAAAAAATGTTTACTGCCTGGTACAAAAAGTGGTTTTGGCCTATATCGCTAATTTTCCCTTCCTGTCAACTGTGACGGGGGTGAATTTTTTTATAACTCATCCGTTTAAGTTATATTAAGCCTTAAAGTTCTGCATAATTAAGGGCGTGGTCACTTGAGTGTCAGGTGGATTGCTGCTGATGTCACCACTGTAGTGCTAGGTGGGCGTGGTTTCAGCAACCAGCTCCACCATGACTTTTTGTCCATTTTCGACTATCCGGGAGTGACGCGTGATGACGCGATTCCAAGATGGCGATGACCGACTCCCGCCCACTATGAGCTTCAGAAACGCTCTTCAGTAACCTACGGTTGACGTCACGGACACTTCGTCAATATTTTTTTACAGTCTATGGTTTAAATGCAGCTTCAAACGATCTCTAAGGTGGTGGTAAACGATCCCAGCCGAGGAAGAAGGGTCTTATCTAGCAAAAGGATTTTTTTATTATTACAATTTATGTACTTTTTAATGTCAAACGCTTGTCTTGTCCATCTCATTTTCTCCCTCAACTTCAAAATCACCCTACATCGCTGTTTTACCTTTTTTAAAGGGTGTTTGATCTTCTTTGCACATTCACTTTGTAAACACCGGGTTGGTACTTCGGCAGCGATGTAGGATGATTTTGAAATGGTTTTTGAAGTTGAGGGAGAAAATAAGATGGGGGTTTTTCAACTTACCCTGTCTTGAATCTGAAGAAAATTAGTTCAGACAGAGCAAGACAAGACAAGCATTTGAGGTTAAAAAGTATATAAATTGTAATTAAAAAAGAAACAACCAATCGTTGCGTTTGGTAAGACCCTTCTTCCTCGGCTGGGATTGTTTACAACTGCATTTGGATCATTTGATGCCACATTAAAACTGCATTTTGGAAGTTTAAACTCGGGGCACCATAGAAGTCCACTATATGGAGAAAAATCCTGAAATGTTTTTTTTTTTTTTTTTTCAAAAAAGCATAATTTCTTTGTGAATGAGGAAAGAAAGACATGAACACCTTGGATGACAAGTGGGTGAGTATATTATCTGCAAATTTTTGTTCTGGAAGTGAACTTCTCCTTTAAGCACATTGTGTGAGCATCACTTTTCTGTAAAACAAAAGTTGATTAATTTTGCCTCTGTGCTTTTAAAAGGACCAACCGCACCATAAAAGGCCATCTAAGCAAACTTTAAGTCACTGAGTGTTTGTATGCAACACAACTCACTATCAAAACCTCTTGAATCTCTTGAAGTTTAAAAATGCAATATGTGACCCTGGACCACAAAACCAGTCTTAAGTAGCACGGATATTTGTTGCTATAGCCAAAAATACATTGTATGGGTCAAAATGATCAATTTTTCTTTTATGCCAAAAATCATTAGGATATTAAGTATATTGTGTTCCGTGGAGGTATTTTGTAAATTTCCTACCGTAAATATATCAAAACTTGATTTTTGATTAGTAATATGCATTGCTACGAACTTCATTTGGACAACTTTAAAGGCGATTTTCTCATTATTTTTTGTCCTCAGATTCCAGATTTTCAAATAGTTGTATCTCAACCAAAATTGTCCTATCCTAACAAAAACCTTTTTTATTCAGCTTTCAAATTATGTCTAAATCTCAGTTTCAAAAAATGGACCCTTATGACCGGTTTTGTGAATTAGTGTCACATATACTACATATTTAATAAAAGCTTAGCAGTATAACTGGCAATTCACTTTCAAAAAGAACAGCTGGGACATTCTGGCCAACACCATCTTTTGTGTTTTTGGAAAAAAGAAAATAAAACTGGTTTGGAACAACATAAGGATAAGTAAATGATAACAGAATTTAATTTTTGTCTGAACTACCCCTGCAGCACAGGACTTGCTGGAGTCTGAATGTGTTTTGCACTCCGCAGTGACACTCGTGGACGGTGGTGAGAGAGAGAGAGTGTGCACGATTGCCCAGTGACTTTATTGTTATGGACATGGACCTCTGATTTTACGGACTGGGATCAGAGAGGAATAGTCAGAGAGAGAGATGAAGAGAAAGAGACCAAGAGAATAGAGAGAGGGCGAGGGTTAAAAAAAATAGCCATGTCTGCAGGATGTGCTTTATGGCAGTGTTTAGCATGGAGAGTGTCTGTTAGGGCAGTCGTGCTGCGAGACATGGCTGGTCTTTGGATACGGACGGTCTCGCTGGCAGAGAGAAGGCACAGTATTGACAAGGTGCCAAACTCCAGACACATCCGTCTGTTTGGCCTTTGTGTCTGTCCGTAGGGGAAAATAGGACAGATTTCAGGATGATGGACAGCTCTGTGTGTACGAGAACAGAGACGTATGATAAGACAGCTTGACCTCATGGGCATATGGGTATTGAACACATTAGGACATAATCACCGGTGGCCTGTGCTCTACATTAAACCCATCTATCACTCTCATCCGCCCTTGTTGTTTTATTCTGCAAACAGCATTAAGTCCTGGTCAAAGTGAGGGCAATGCTTTTTGCTTATTTGCAAAGCCGTATTATTTAAAATGCATTACCTTTTTTATATTTAGTTATTTTTGTTTTTTTTTTTGCCTAGAGGTGTGTATAAAATTGAAATGATCATTCTTTCAGCCAACTCAAACTATTGAAATTGGGACACTATACTGCTTTTCCTTTACTGATCCAACTTGTAACATTTATACAGTGGAGATCAAAATTAGAGAACAGTCTATTAATACTTGATTTTTTCGTTCGTTTGAGTAAGTGTGACCGCTGCTCTCTGAACCTTGGTGCGCACCAAACAAGTGGACCGAGACTGCTAAAAAGATGGGTCTCGGCCCGCTTCCAAATGAACTCTGGTGTAGTTCGATTTGAAATATCCAAATACTTCTAAACGAACCCAAAACAGGAAGTAGTGATGCTATGCGACATTATTTTAACAAGCGGTGTATCCAAAAAAAAAATGAGCAGAGGTCAAACGTCAAAAATGCCAGTGTGAACACTAAGTGGACCAGGACCAAATGTACCAAACAAACCAACAAGTGAACACACCCTTAGTCACATTTTAATCATATGAGTCTTTCATAGTTTTAGTCGACAAAAACTTTTTCGTCATTTACGTCAACTTTTAGTCATTACTTTTAGTCAAACTGCAGTTACCAACATTTATTTTGGTAGCTATTTTATAGACTTCAAACAAGTGTTAATTTTAACAGGCATTTTTGATTTAGTCTTTATCTTGAGACGAAAATGCCTAATAGTCGTAGGGTGTGTTCACACGTGTCATGTTTGGTCGATTAAAACAAACGTTTCGTTTGAGTAAGTGTGAACGCTGCTCTCCGAATCTTGGTGCGCACCAAACAAGTGGATCGAGACTGCTAAAAAGATGGGTCTCGGCCCGCTTCCAAATGAACTCTGGTGTAGTTCGATTTGAAATATCCAAATATTTCTAAACGAACCCAAAACAGGAAGTAGTGATGCTATGCGACATTATTTTAACAAGCGGTGTATCCAAAAAAAAAATGAGCAGAGGTCAAACGTCAAAAATGCCAGTGTGAACACTAAGTGGACCAGGACCAAATGTACCAAACAAACCAACAAGTGAACACACCCTTAGTCACATTTTAATCATATGAGTCTTTCATAGTTTTAGTCGACAAAAACTTTTTCGTCATTTTCGTCAACTTTTAGTCATTACTTTTAGTCAAACTGCAGTTACCAACATTTATTTTGGTAGCTATTTTATAGACTTCAAACAAGTGTTAATTTTAACAGGCATTTTTGATTTAGTCTTTATCTTGAGACGAAAATGCCTAATAGTCGTAGGGTGTGTTCACACGTGTCATGTTTGGTCGATTAAAACGAACGTTTCGTTTGAGTAAGTGTGAACGCTGCTCTCCGAATCTTGGTGCGCACCAAACAAGTGGACCGAGACTGCTAAAAAGATGGGTCTCGGCCCGCTTCCAAATGAACTCTGGTGTAGTTCGATTTGAAATATCCAAATACTTCTAAACGAACCCAAAACAGGAAGTAGTGATGCTATGCGACATTATTTTAACAAGCGGTGTATCCAAAAAAAAAATGAGCAGAGGTCAAACGTCAAAAATGCCAGTGTGAACACTAAGTGGACCAGGACCAAATGTACCAAACAAACCAACAAGTGAACACACCCTTAGTCACATTTTAATCATATGAGTCTTTCATAGTTTTAGTCGACAAAAACTTTTTCGTCATTTACGTCAACTTTTAGTCATTACTTTTAGTCAAACTGCAGTTACCAACATTTATTTTGGTAGCTATTTTATAGACTTCAAACAAGTGTTAATTTTAACAGGCATTTTTGATTTAGTCTTTATCTTGAGACGAAAATGCCTAATAGTCGTAGGGTGTGTTCACACGTGTCATGTTTGGTCGATTAAAACAAACGTTTCGTTTGAGTAAGTGTGAACGCTGCTCTCCGAATCTTGGTGCGCACCAAACAAGTGGACCGAGACTGCTAAAAAGATGGGTCTCGGCCCGCTTCCAAATGAACTCTGGTGTAGTTCGATTTGAAATATCCAAATATTTCTAAACGAACCCAAAACAGGAAGTAGTGATGCTATGCGACATTATTTTAACAAGCGGTGTATCCAAAAAAAAAATGAGCAGAGGTCAAACGTCAAAAATGCCAGTGTGAACACTAAGTGGACCAGGACCAAATGTACCAAACAAACCAACAAGTGAACACACCCTTAGTCACATTTTAATCATATGAGTCTTTCATAGTTTTAGTCGACAAAAACTTTTTCGTCATTTACGTCAACTTTTAGTCATTACTTTTAGTCAAACTGCAGTTACCAACATTTATTTTGGTAGCTATTTTATAGACTTCAAACAAGTGTTAATTTTAACAGGCATTTTTGATTTAGTCTTTATCTTGAGACGAAAATGCCTAATAGTCGTAGGGTGTGTTCACACGTGTCATGTTTGGTCGATTAAAACAAACGTTTCGTTTGAGTAAGTGTGAACGCTGCTCTCCGAATCTTGGTGCGCACCAAACAAGTGGACCGAGACTGCTAAAAAGATGGGTCTCGGCCCGCTTCCAAATGAACTCTGGTGTAGTTCGATTTGAAATATCCAAATATTTCTAAACGAACCCAAAACAGGAAGTAGTGATGCTATGCGACATTATTTTAACAAGCGGTGTATCCAAAAAAAAAATGAGCAGAGGTCAAACGTCAAAAATGCCAGTGTGAACACTAAGTGGACCAGGACCAAATGTACCAAACAAACCAACAAGTGAACACACCCTTAGTCACATTTTAATCATATGAGTCTTTCATAGTTTTAGTCGACAAAAACTTTTTCGTCATTTTCGTCAACTTTTAGTCATTACTTTTAGTCAAACTGCAGTTACCAACATTTATTTTGGTAGCTATTTTATAGACTTCAAACAAGTGTTAATTTTAACAGGCATTTTTGATTTAGTCTTTATCTTGAGACGAAAATGCCTAATAGTCGTAGGGTGTGTTCACACGTGTCATGTTTGGTCGATTAAAACGAACGTTTCGTTTGAGTAAGTGTGAACGCTGCTCTCCGAATCTTGGTGCGCACCAAACAAGTGGATCGAGACTGCTAAAAAGATGGGTCTCGGCCCGCTTCCAAATGAACTCTGGTGTAGTTCGATTTGAAATATCCAAATATTTCTAAACGAACCCAAAACAGGAAGTAGTGATGCTATGCGACATTATTTTAACAAGCGGTGTATCCAAAAAAAAAATGAGCAGAGGGCAAACGTCAAAAATGCCAGTGTGAACACTAAGTGGACCAGGACCAAATGTACCAAACAAACCAACAAGTGAACACATCCTTAGTCACATTTTAATCATATGAGTCTTTCATAGTTTTAGTCGACAAAAACTTTTTCGTCATTTTCGTCAACTTTTAGTCATTACTTTTAGTCAAACTGCAGTTACCAACATTTATTTTGGTAGCTATTTTATAGTCTTCAAACAAGTGTTAATTTTAACAGGCATTTTTGATTTAGTCTTTATCTTGAGACAAAAATGCCTAATAGTCGTAGGGTGTGTTCACACGTGTCATGTTTGGTCGATTAAAACAAACGTTTCATTTGAGTAAGTGTGAACGCTGCTCTCCGAATCTTGGTGCGCACCAAACAAGTGGACCGAGACTGCTAAAAAGATGGGTCTCGGTCCGCTTCCAAACGAACTCTGGTGCAGTTCAATTAGAAATATAAACGTGACATGGACCAAATACTTCTAAACAAACCCAAAACAGGAAGTAGTGACGCTATGCGACATTATTTTAACAAGCGGTGTATCCAAGAAAAAAAAAAAATGAGCAGAGGGCAAACGTCAAAAATGCCAGTGTGAACACTAAGTGGACCAAATGTACCAAACAAACCAACAAGTGAACACACCCTTAGTCACATTTTAATCATATGAGTCTTTCATAGTTTTAGTCGACAAAAACTTTTTCGTCAACTTTTAGTCATTACTTTTAGTCAAACTGCAGTTACCAACATTTATTTTGGTAGCTATTTTATAGTCTTCAAACAAGTGTTATTTTTAACAGGCATTTTTGATTTAGTCTTTATCTTGAGACAAAAATGCCTAATAGTCGTAGGGTGTGTTCACACGTGTCATGTTTGGTCGATTAAAACAAACGTTTCATTTGAGTAAGTGTGAACGCTGCTCTCCGAATCTTGGTGCGCACCAAACAAGTGGATCGAGACTGCTAAAAAGATGGGTCTCGGTCCGCTTCCAAACGAACTCTGGTGCAGTTCAATTAGAAATATAAACGTGACATGGACCAAATACTTCTAAACGAACCCAAAACAGGAAGTAGTGATGCTATGCGACATTGTTTCACAAACGGAACAAGTGGTGTATCCAAAACAAAATGAGCAGAGGGGCAAACGTGGAACGATGAGGAGGTAAAGTGTCTTTCATGAGCTCTTTGCGAGTTCGCAGGTGGTAAAAATACAATTATATGCACGCAACAATGAGCACGCTTAGTCCAGCAGACGGCATTAGGTGTACTTGAGCAGAGGTGCAGTGGTGAGCAGACCGATCAGTGAATGATTCTTTGATGTCATACACCCACAGCGCTGCTTTAAGCCAATAGCACATTTTCCTTTTGTTTGGAGTGTTCGGTGATTTCTGTCATGAAATATAGGCTACGCCATTCAACCTTGACAAATCAGGTTGTTAATGTGTCACTATGCCTTAGGTTCGATATCTTTAGGCTCGCTGTCAAAAATGCCAGTGTGAACACTAAGTGGACCAGGACCAAATGTGTCATTTTCTTTTTTGGTCCGGACCAAAATGAACCAAACAAACCAAACTACAAGTGTGAACACACCCTGAGTCACATTGTAGTCATTTGAGTCTTTCAGTTTTAGTCTAGTTTTAGTCAATGAAAAGTCATTGCATTTTCATCAACTTTTATTACTTTTAGTCAAACTGCAGTTACCAATATTTATTTCAGTAGCTATTTTATAGTCTTCCAACAAAAGTGTTCATTTTAACAGACATTTTTGATTTAGTCTTTATCTTGAGATGAAAATGTTTAATAGTCTTAAGGTGTGTTCACACTTGTCATGTTTGGTTAGATTAAAGCAAACTCTGGTGGCTGCTTCTCTCTTCAGACCAAATCAATTAAGCTTTTGAGAAATTTGAATCAAGGATTAAATTGGAAAAACTGGAATAAATGATGACAGTTTTCATTTCTGGGTAGAGATACAACTTAAACTCATTTTTCAGATACAGTAAGTTTACTTAACGTATACATTTATTTACCATCTTTTGTTGGTTAACAATAATGACGAGAGAGAGAGAGAGAGAGAGAGAGAGAGAGAGAGAGCACTTCTATCAGTGTGATTCTGCCTATCCCGCCTTCACTTTAAGTTCATCGACAACAAATTGTGACTACCGGGAGAAACGAGATGTCTGGTATCCCTAGGCCATTGTTTCAGATCGCTAGTTCATACTGAGAGTAGAAATGCAAACACTCCTTATGATCCAATGACAGGGATGCACATTTTGAAAGACAAGACAGTTAGACAATTAGATAAGACAGCCTATAGGATGTATTTTGAATGTCCTGTATGTCCTCAAATAACATTCTAGTCCCGTCTCGTCTTGTTAACGAAGATGTGGCAAAAATTCCACATCCGCATAGTTTTTATCATCAGATATTAGTGTTAGCTCGTCAACATCTCGTCTTAGTCACAGAAAAAAATGTTTGTTAACGAATATTTTCAATCAAAATCTTTGTAGACTAAATTAACACTGGTGTTAACACAGATGTCATAAATTAGTAGGACGTTTAGAGGCCATTGCTTTGAATGACTTCTAGTTGACCACTAGTTTCTCAGACTGCACTGGTGTGATCTTGGTCCACTCTTCTTCCACTCTCTTTCTACTCTCTTCCATAGTTTGATAACTGTAGCAGGTTTCTTAACCATAACTTTGCCACCAAGGATTTTTCAGAGATTGGGTTTTGATCAAGACTCTGGGCCAGCCATTTAATTATTTCATTGTTCTTAGCTTCAAGAAACTATTTTACTTGTTTTGCAGTGTAATGGGGGACATTGCCTTGCATGAAAATTGCAGGCTGATTGGGAGATACTTCCAGGGAAGGGAACTGCATGTTGCTGAAGGAGGTTTCTGATAAATATTTGCATTCACCCTGCCATGTAGCTAAATGTAAGAGGCCCAACTTCTGTTGCAGAAAACCTCCTCCAAACCATGACACTTCCTTCCCACCTTTCACTGATTTCTTTACTCACTAGCGGTACTTTCATACGGGGTGCTGGCGTCAATGCCTCTTGTTTACTTTGAATGGAGTGACGTCAAGCGTTGGTGAACTGAATTGTGGGTTTGTTGCATCATGTCACTGGCATTGCACACGGCAGAAGTTGAATTTTTTTTTTTACTTTTAAAGCGCCAACAAAAGCATCAGCCAATTAGATCGCCTTATGCAAATACCCTGGTGCAGATGCTAGCCAATCGTTTGATTGGCTGTTGTCACTAAAGCTTCAAACATGCCCTCAATCATGTATCGAAGCTGACGTCCCATGTGAGTGTACCATAGGACTTCAGTCTTTCTTCAGTTTGATGCTAAACAAAATGTTTTTCCATCAGACCCAAATACATTAAACTTGCTCTCATCACTAAAGTGAACTTTGGAGAAGTTATCCTCTCTCCACACAACATGCTCCTCAGAAAAGCTGAGCTTAGCCTTTTGATTCTTTCTGCTGATGAGAGGTTTGGTCACTGCAGAGTGCGCTTTCAGTCTGACTTCACGTAAACATGCCGAGACAGATCCTTACCCTGTTCAGCGCTAAAATGGTTTCTTATTATTGAGAGACTCCGCATTATCCTGTCTTCTCGTACATTTGTCTTATGTAGACGACCAGGCTTTTTGGGGGACTTGAATGAATTTATGTCATTGTAAACCTGCAATATTTGAGAAATCGCAGATTTAGAATGACCAACTTCTCTTGCAGTGGCTGAAAGGGTCATCCTATTGGCCTTTGTCTGGACAACCTCTTATCGCATGGTTTCTAGTCACCTTAGATTGCCCCCTTCATCTTGCAATCTCTGTGAAAATTGGAGGAATGCTCTCAGTTAAATAGGGTTTGTCATATTATTAAAGATTAACACCAATAACTTGGAGGTATCTGTAAGTGTTCTGTAATTTTGATCTTTTTTAATCTCATTTTACTGTGCTTCAGAATACATTTCTGAAATATGCTTTCAAAACTGCCCTTTTAACTCTGTTTGGATAACTTCAAAAAGGACTAAGCAGTGACTTTGAAATTTAGAAAATTACGGGTTGTTTTCTAATTTCGATCTCCACTGTTTTTAAAAATTTTAGTTTTGTAAAGACATTAATTCACAGGCACAATTAGTATTTGTAACCCTGGACTATTTCCATTGATGTGTGGTTTGTTAGGATAGGACCATATTTGGCCAAGATACAACTAATTGAAAATCTGGAATCTGAGGGTGCAAACAAATCTAAATTAAGTTTAGATATATGTATGGTAGGAAATTCACAAAATATCGTCATGGAGCATGATCTTTACTTAATATCCTAATGATTTTTTGCATAAAAGAAATCAATAATTTTGACCCATACAATGTATTGTTGGCTATTGCCACAAATATACCTGTGCTACTTATAACTGATTTTGTGATCCAGGGTCACATTTTTTGTTTTTAAACTAATTCAAATATTTAAGTGGGACCCCATGTTTTGAACATCATGAGAAATTCAGTTACGTTTGCCCAAACTTTAATTTTATGCAGAGAAAGATGGCATTAAATCTACTTGCCATATTGGTTGAGTGAGTGAGTGAGTGTGGGCGCAGGATCTTCCTTCTTGGCAGCAATTATTTCACAAAGGATCTTTCTTCATCCTTTTTTAATTTATTGAATTGACAGCAGTGACTAATCTCTAGAATTATGATCTCTCTAGGAGAACTAGAGTGATGGAGTGAGTTGACTGGAACTGTGGTATTTTTAGAAGGTATTTGATTCACTGTCCAGATTATCCTCTTGCCCTGCTCTCATGAACTCTGTAATTCATTACTTTGTAAGCAGAGACCACGGACTACAGTACAGACCAAAAGTTTGGACGCACCTTCTCATTCAAAGAGTTTTCTTTATTTTCATGACTATGAAAATTGTATTTAATTCTATAAAATATTTAATTCTATATATACTTCTGCACAACACAACTGATGGTCCCAACCCCATTTATAAGGCAAGAAATCCCACTTATTAAACCTGACAGGGCACACCTGTGAAGTGAAAACCATTTCAGGTGACTACCTCTTGAAGCTCATCAAGAGAATGCCAAGATTGTGCAAAGCAGTGACCAAAGCAAAATGTGGCTGCTTTGAAGAACCTAGAATATGACATATTTTCAGTCTTTTCACACTTTTTTGTTATGTATATAATTCCACATGTGTTAATTCATAGTTTTGATGCCTTCAGTGTGAATCTACAATTTTCATAGTCATGAAAATAAAGAAAACTTTGGTTCAAAGGTGTGTCCAAACTTTTGGTCTTTACTGTATATCTTTGGTTATTTTAAGGCTCAAAGCCATTACCTGTTTTCATCCTCTTATACTGCTAAAATAAAGCCACTGTTATAAAGCATCCACATGTGAAGCATCATTTGGAAAATTCTCCAAATGAATGTCAACCCAATCTGCACTGGAAGTGCATATGCATCAAACGGGCCACTTGTGTATTCTATCACAGCTTTAGAAGTGCTTTGAGAACTTGAGAGCCATTATGCTTTAGTCCAGTGCTGGGAAATGGAGAGTTATTATAGCGGCTCTCGTGTAGCAATTCTCTATCTTTAGCTAAAGATGGAAATTATGCACAGTAATTGGCATGCAGTTTTTGACTGTTACGTGTAGGTCACTGCAAAAATCAGAAGAATTGCAGCTTCTCTTTGTTAGGGGAGTTTAGAAAGATGATGACTAGCATTCCACTAGCTGAAGGAGATGCTGGTAGACCTAAACAAAATACAGATAATTATGGTTATGCAAGTGCTTCTGCAATATTGTGTATGGGCCATTCTACAGAACTGGTTCAAAGTCAGAGTTGGAAACATCCTGGAAAATCTTTTTTCCACAAATTTTGTATGTATCCAAATGTAATAATATCCAAGGTACACATTTCTATTTCTCATATTGCATTTTCAGAAAGTTCTGGAATATTTGTCTTCTCCCCAAATATGTCATTACCGAAACAGTAATATATAATTTATTAAGAAGGGTTATATTGACCTATTAAGATTTTGCTTACATCTTCCTTGTAAATATATATTTTTCTATTTTTATTTTTTAAGTTTTAGAGGTAAATCAATAACTCTTAGACTTTTAACTATATTTCAAGTGTGATTTGCGAGATTTGTTGTATTTTGAATCCAATTTCTTTTTGTAAAAGGCAAAAGGTTGATCATACTGATTTCAAAGTTAAGGATTCATTAGTTTGAATATACATTGAATCGAACACTATCATAACATCTTAGTTGATAATTCAGTATACTTTATTTTTGACAAAACATCCCATGTTTTGCTCATAACGGCACATTTTTTGTAGTGACAGTAATGTTTTGGTAGCGACCACATCACATTACATAATTTTAACACTACTAAAACATACTAAAATGCTAAAACTCTGCATAAATGTACTACGATTTTGGTAAATAAAAGACTATTCAATTATGACATGTTTCGGTCATGACTGTTACGGTAGTGTCAATTTTATGGGATAACACCCCAAAAAACAAAGATGTCACTACTGAAACGTCAGCAAATGTTTCGGTCGTGACTGTTTCGGTAGTGACAATTTTTAGATACTTTTGAACCTAGTTTAAAGATGCTAATCAGCACATGGTTAGCTAGCACAGTTCTGAACAGTTGTACACATATAAAACCTAAATGTTATGAAATAACCCCCAAAAAAGTGTTTAATTATAGAAAAATGGTGTTCGGTAGTGACATTTTTATAGTTTTTTTTTTTTTTTTTTTTTACTTCAAACTTGGTTGTGGGGCAGCAGTTTGCACCAATTTTATAGAATGGCCCATATATATAAGCAGCTAAGCTTGTATATACTCTCACATAGTCAGACTTTTTCTTACAGGATAAAGTCCAGTTCAGTGTCTGATTGAAGCCCAAAGTATATTTCAGTTTTTATATGTATGCTACGGTGTGTTGTACATAACTTTGAAAAAGACATTTTTAGCAGTTATATCATCTGAAGAGAAATAGCTTTGATACTGGACAAAGATTCAACTTTCTAGTGTGCATGTGTCAGACGCCTGTGTTCACACACTATTGAATGGAGTCTACTTTAAAAGGTTCTGTGTTTGGCTGTATGCAAACGTTAAGTGCTCGCATTAGAAATGAAGTATACTTTACCAGCCACATTTTATGTAATGATAAAGGGCAGGTAAGAATGAAATTGGATATAACCTTGAAAGCACAATAGTGCAAACAGGTGATGAAGGATGTGTGGTATTACTTACGTTCTAGTGCATTTATACATCAGATTTTCATTGAACGGTCCGTAAAGATATCTGAGCTGTCCTCATTGTCTGTGGGAGAAAGAAGTCTTGTTTTGCGTACCGTGGTGGTCGGAGTATTCAGCATAGGCTTACTGTAAATGCTTGCCTCTAAGTACATTTCTGCAAAACTGGAAAAAAAACGTATCTATATGTTCAAAACACTGCAGGCACTAGAGGCGGTAAAACTCCATACAACTCTTATTCCTTTTCACACAAAGTATGATTTACAAGTATTTACAGTTTTGATTAATAAAGCATTATTTTCACACAGTTACTTGGAGAATATTATGCTATGTCTTCAAAACTATTTTAACATTCTGCATGATTTATAAACTGGTACTTCTGAATGTTGTCATCACATATACAGCTTCATATGCATGAGTTTTCTAATTCAGTAGGTTTGCTCAGTAGCTCACCCGATACGGCATTGCACTTAAGTGATGAAGAGCTCAGTACGAACCCTGTGAAACTACAGTGTGACAAAACAGCTCAAATCTGCATAAGAAAGTTAAAATAGCATGGCTGCATTGACAAATGTGTTTTATATCACTTTTGCCTTTGTTAACACTATCGGGTAGGTTAAGGGTTGGGTTTGGTGTAGGGAATGTTTCCAACATGATAGAGCATTAACCTTTAGCGACACTCCCCGGATATTTGAATTCTGAAAAAATGATTTGAAGAAATTATCAGTCTATAATTTTAATGGTAGGTTTATTTTAACAGTGAGAGACAGAATAACAAAAAAATCCACAAAAACACATTTCAAAAAAGTTATATATTGATTTGCATTTTAATGAGTGAAATAAGTATTCGACCCCTTCGCAAAACATGACTTAATACTTGGTGGCAAAACCCTTGTTGGCAATCACAGAGGTCAGACATTACTTGTAGCTGGCCACCAGGTTTGCACACATCTCAGGAGGGATTTTGTCCCTATCCTCTTTGCAGATCCTCTCCAAGTCATTAAGTTTTCGAGGCTGACGTTTGGCTACTCAAACCTTCATCTCCCTCCACAGATTTTCTATGGGATTAAGGTCTGGAGCAGGAGTTCTCAACTCTGGCCCTCGAGGTCCATTTTCCTGCAGAGTTTAGCTCCAACCCTAATCAAACACACGTGAATAAGCTAATCAAGCTCTTCATCATTACTAGAAAGTTACGGGCAGGTGAGTTTGATCAAGGTTGGAGGTGAACTCTGCAGGAAAGTGGACCTCGAGGGCCAGAGTTGAGAACCTTTGGTCTGGAGACTGGCTAGGCCACCTCAGGACCTTAATGTGCTTCTTCTTGAGTCACTCCTTTGTTGCCTTGGCTGTGTGTTTTGGGTCATTGTCATGCTGGAATACCCTTCCATGACCCATTTTCAATGCCGTGGCTGAGGGAAGGAGGTACCCACCCAAGATTTAATGGTACAATGCAGTGCAGTTGTCCTGTTCCCTTAGCGGAAAAACACCCCCAAAGTATAATGTTTCCACCTCTATTTTTGACGGTGGGGATGGTGATCTTGGGGTCATAGGCAGCATTCCTCCTCTAAACACGGCGAGTTGAGTTGATGCCAAAGAGCTTGATTTTGGTCTCATCTGACCACAACACTTTCACCCAGTTCCCCTCTGAATCATTCAGATGTTCATTGGCAAACTTCAGATGGGCCCGTACATGTGCTTTCTTGAGCAGGAGGACCTTGCAGGCGCTGCAGGATTTTAGTCCTTCACGGAGTAGTGTGTTACCAATTGTTTTCTCGGTGACTATGGACCCAGCTGCCTTGAGATCATTGACAAGATATTCCTGTGTAGTTCTGGGCTGATTCCTCAGCGTTCTCATGATCATTGAAATTCCACGAGGTGAGATCTTGCATGGAGCCCCAGACCGAGGGAGATTTGACCGATGTTGGTTTTTACCGATACCGATAGCTAGGTAGGACCACACTGGCCGATACCGATTAATTAAGCGATAGTTTTTGAAAATGGATACTGAAAGGCAACTAAAATAGTGCTCTACTATTTTTTAAAAGTACTAAACCATACTTTGTAAATTAATACAAATATTAATATGTATTATATATTGATCATTAAAGTTATTTCATTGTTCATTAATGTTAACAAAATAAACGTCAAAATTTAACAATATATCAGTAAATGTTGAAATTAACATACTCTAACAAGGAACAACACTTCTATTCTACAGCTTTCATCAATCTTAGTTGATGTTACAAATGGGCTCATTGTAAAGGGGTGGGGATCTTTACATTTTAACAATATGTAAAATTGCAGTTTCTATGCTTTTTGTTTATATTTGGAATCTCTGTATGTACTGCAATCTTAAAATTAAGATTCAATTTAATTACATTTTATATCTAATTTATTTTGTGCAAAATTTACTTTATTTTTTAATTATATAAGCAAGCTGCTTTAACAGGCTTCAATGAATGCACAGATCTATTTCGATATATCAGATGTTTTGTCCTGCTCTGAAAACATAACTGACTGTGTGTACTGTACATCAGTTCCATATAAAAGTATTCGAAAATGCAAGTGCATTTAACCGCATCCGCAATCGAGCTTTTTAGGACGAAAAAACACAAAGAGCAAGAGAAAGTCTGTCAGTGCGCGAGTTTAGTGCATCTAATAGTACTGCATTACAAACGGCTGAAATGAAGGCATATCTAAAGTAAAACAGTGCGGGTGGAAGCACACACTCAGTGGCGCCTCCATTGGCTACCCCAACCAGAAAGAGTGGAGTTTTTTAGAATTATAATTTTATTTTATAAATTAACACGGACGTTGACAAACACAATATTAAAAGTAAATGTAATAAACTTGTATGATGTGTAGGCTGTAGAATACGCTCTCAACCCCTCCCCCTCTTCACATGAGTTGCGGCGACTTGGAGCACTCACAAGCGCAGCCGCACCGCGAAGCATACATAAATAGTTCAGTTTTGTATGCAATGGCAAAGTGATTATATTTCGTTTCGTTATTATATTAAGTTAATTTAGAAAAGCGTTTGGAGCATTTTTTGTTCGTTAAATGTAAGTTTTTGATTTTCAGCGAGTTGATCATAGCCTATGTTTGATCAATTTAGCTTCTCAAATGACCACAACTTGCCTGAAATAAAATCTTTAGATATTGAACAGTTCAAGCATATTATATATGTTAGTTTAAACGTTTAACCTATATAAATGTGCGCTGTTAGACCCATATCCAATCGTTTGTGTGGAAAGTCAAAGCTAAAGCGGGCTTACAGGACTTGGAGGCACCAGCGATCACTTGCACTGGAAACAACTTAAAATATGGCATAATTTTTGCTCATAAAGGTAAGAGTAATATATGATTCGGAGCTGTAAAGGGTCTACGTTTATTTGTGTGCACTCACAATATCAACAAAACTTTGTGAGTTTATATATAAAAAAGAAAACATAGAGGATGCGCTTCTGCCGTCTTGGTCTTGAACAGGAGCGTTTCACAATGATGAACCGACACCGAAAGCAAAATCTTTAATTAGGCTATGAAATCCTTAAAGACGTAATTCTTTAAGGCGAGTCTAATGAGGAAATGGCGTGTCAGTATCGTCAGATTTTTTTTTTTTATATATATATATTTCCTTACTATTTCCCCCGACACGTTCATGGTAATTACTTTTGCCGGTGCTTTAGGCTATTGCGTGTGCATGATCGCGCAACTCTTCAAACTGCGCTGCAGGCATGCTCGATGCTGCCCATCGGGCTCGGGCTGCACTTGTATTAAGCTTGTGTCTATTTTGATGAATATGCCGATTAAACATATATGCTTTTTTAAAATCTCATTTGAAATGAATTTGCACTCCAAATAAACATGATACTACTTGCAGTTGAATTGCAAAGCGACTTTTTTACTATTTTGCTCTATACAGAGAATAATACTGAAGTTTTGAAGCCTATAACTTAAACCAGAAATAAAGGTAAAGCCAAAAATTATTGTCTTCAGTTAGACTTAGGCATGCAAAAAAAAAATGGTTTTGTGCCACCCTAACATTTTTACTGGCCCCTTTCGGCCACCCTATGAAAAAAATCCTGGAGGCGCCACTGCACACACTGTGCAATGCGCAGGAGTCTCATAGTGTAAATTCTGTGCAATGAAGCCCGCCGCGTCTCTAGCGCGCACACGTGCAATATGCGGGGAAAACACAAGCTCATTAAATAGAGGATTGCGATGCATCGGAGAATCCATTTTTCACCCACCCTTAATGAAACCGGGCAAAAGTGCAGCACTGCGTTGCGCGGACAACTTGCAGGTATCTCACACACACACACACACACACACACACACACACACACACACACACACACACACAGGACGCGTCGTGTAGTTCAAGGGGAAGTCTAAAACAGTTTATTCAATCACCAAACGGCCAAATTTTTACTTAAAGAATAATCAAAAAAGCAGCAAAGATTAGTTTAAACAACAGATCAAACGAAAAGAGAAAGAGCGATATATATTGTTGTAGCCATTTAAGATTTTTTCTTTTTCTGTTTTACATTGTTTAAATATTATTTGTTTGTGTTTTGTTCCAGTTCAATATGTTTATTACGAAAGAAGTTTGTGTAATTTGTAAATGTCATAAAGGACATGGTATGAATTAGACGGCAATACGCCGGGAGAATTGGAGAGGGTCAGACACAATTTTTTGACCACTTCGTACGTTTTCATTTGTGGAAAATCCCTTCCTAAACGAATTTCGTTTTGTATCATTTTTATCTTAATTTTTAATACATATTTTTGTTGATCAGTTATTAAAATCAAATAAGAACAAGGAAAACTGGCATTGTGAAACGTTTCGCTTAAATGCACAATACTCAATCTTCCAGCCCAGGGTCAAGTCTTTATGAACATTAACAAAGATTTGGGACAGATATGATGTAATGTAAAACTATGAACGGCGCGCTGTGGGGCAGCAGGATTTCTGTCGGCTAAATGAACACAGTATGCTTTCTCAGGTCATGTCTTTAAATCTGCAACTTTGCTGGGTAACAATATGACCAGCTGGATATAAACCAATGCAAATATAAGGTAACAATCCTGACATTAAACATTGGTGTCGGACTTAACCTCTCATACTCCAAGACAGTGGAGCGGAGCATGAGCCACTTCAGCAAAAAACGCAACCCGAAAAAACTATCGGCAAGGATTTTTGCCGATAACCGGTAGTTCCGCCAATCAACTATCGGTGCCGATTAATCGGCAAAACCGATACATCGGTCGACCTCTAATTGACAGTTATTTTGTGTTTCTTCCATTTGCGAATAATTGCACCAACTGTTGTCGCCTTCTCACCAAGCTGCTTGGCGATGGTCTTGTAGCCCATTCCAGCCTTGTGTAGGTCTACAATCTTGTCCCTAACATTATTGGACAGCGCTTTGGTCTTGGCCATGGTGGAGAGTTTGGAATCTGATTGATTGATTGTTTCTGTGGACAGGTTTTTTTATAGAGATAACAAATTGAGATTAGGAGCACTCCCTTTAAGAGAGTAGATTTTTTTGCTATTATTCTCTCTCACTGCTAAAATAAACCTAGATTGATCATTTCTTTGTCAGTGAGCAAACATACAAAATCAGCAGGGAATCAAATATTTTTTTCTCCTCACTGTACCTCAAGCAGCATGATAAAAGCACAGCAAGCAGTTTTAGCGCCACCCTCTGGACATTTCACTTTGAAACTGCTGTGAAACGTTCAGTAAGGTACGTAATTACGGTGTTGCAGAAATTTATATTTACACATGTATTTTCATGAGCCTGGGTTGGGAGTATTGTAGCACTCTGTGTAACATCTGACTTCCCACATTAGCATGTGTTGCTGCAGTGGTCATGGGATATAAATGCACTCTGCCCCCCGGGACAATTAATTTAGGAAGCGTCATGTAGATTTCTGAGCTGGAAGGCCATGAGGGGGTCATGCTTGGAAGTGTGGTCTGGACAGATCAATTTCTCCCGTGCCCCACACTCAGAGGAAGTAAGGGCTTTGTGGGTAATTGCTGCCCCACAGGATCGTTACAACATAAAGCTGAGCGGGGCTGTGTGATCACTGATTTTCCCTGCCTTTTTTCCACAAATCAATGACTTGGCCTGGCTTCGTTAAATCGTGTCACACTACAGAATGAAATAAAGGCCTCATCACCTGCCTTTTTTCTTTTAGTCTCTCTCTCTCTTTCTCTGTCTGTCTCACCCCTCTTCAGTAGTAATCTAATTTGAGGTGAGCTTTTTACTCTTTATTCTTCTTTCCCACAACAGGGCGGGCAGACATTGGATGGTGTTAAATGAAAGGGAAAAAAACGCTATTTTCTGCTTTTCTTGATCATGACTGAGATAAGCTTCATTGGGGCAGTATGGTAGATAGGCTTCGTCGAACATCCTATTCATATCCCAGTGTCCATTGAGTGCATGTTAGCAAAATTGCACCTTGCAAGATAACTTGCAAGAAAGGATTCATCCACAAAATGTGCAAGCTACATAGATCTCAAAGCAAAAATCTTGTCCCAAGAAAAAAGGAAAGAAAGATGAAAGAAAAGATTATGAGATCATTAATTTACACTAATGTTATTCCAAACCTCTTGAAAAACTGTATGGACAATTTTATAGTATTATCCTATTCTTTCTGGAGCCTGACTTCCCCAAATATTTTTTTTATGACAGCGTGTTATAATATTGTTGATTATGATTATAATATTTTGAGAGTATATTCTAGCCTTTTGCACATGCAGATGGCCCAGATTGGGAGCAAAACCAGTTTAATAGCGAAATACAAACAATGTCTATTACAATAAAGAAACAATGTCTATTATAAGTGTTTTTCACGCTCTTTATTGTGGCGTGATGGATCGCTGTATTAGTCTCAGTTTAAGTGGCATGTGAGTCAGTCATCTTTCCGATTACAGTGAGACATTTAATTAAATTAGGCTATACAGTTTTTTTTTTTCATTCCTTCTAATGTTCCTTCATGTCTATATCATGCTATAAACTTGAAATAAAGAGGAAAAACACATTTATAATTTGTATTTCATGATAAAACTGACATAATTTGAAAGCAGAGCTGTATTATATTTAAAGCAACAATGCACAAAATTATTGCAATTACTGGGTGGCTGGCGTGCTACAAATAATGAATGGATGACGTTAAATATTATTTCTAATCATTTACTGCATTACACCGTGAATAAAACAGCTTGTGAATAGTCACTTATATACCTCAGAGAAGACAACGATATAACTTCTGTTAACAAGTTGGAGTCCACTTCAACCTTTAGAAAAATGTATTGTTGTTTTTAATTAAATACATGTGAGGAATGAAAGATCGGATGCCACCGATGTTTTTTGCGGACTAAAGAAAACGGTATAATTTAATGAAACAAATGTCTCATTGTAATCAAAAAGACAACTGAGTCAATGAATACAGCGATCTATCCCGCCACATTAAAGAGCGTGAAAAAACACATTATTGCAAGACACATTATTTGTATTACTCTATAAAACTGACATAATTTGAAAGCTGATGCTTTGTTTTATATTAAAAGTACCAAAAGCACAAAGCGTATTGCTATTATAGGGCGGCTGGCGCACTACAAATAGGCCTAATGATTGCAATTGAACATGTGAAATATTATTTCCATGCATACTGTCCCTGCGAGTATAACACATGGTTTGATTTCTGCTAATAATCCCACATATGTTCAAATAAATTCCAGTGGCATGGCAACTTCTCCCGGTGCTCCCAATCCAGACTATTTGCATGTGAAGGGCTATATTCTCAAAATATTATAACTTTAATTGCTACAATTTCATTCTCGTAATTTGTACTTAATTTGTAATGGGGCACTAAAATACTGTCGTATTTTTAAGAAATGAGCTTTACTGCAGGAAAAGTCAACCCTTGTTTGTGTTGTTTATGTTCTCTACAATGTTTTTCAGTTGCCATATGAGCTTCAGGACATGGTGAACAAGCACATGAAGAGCAGCTTGCCTGACAAGACCCAGGGCTCTCAGGGAGCTCAAGCCCAGGATCCCGACACTCTAAGCCTGACTCCCGCAGACGTAGTACCCACTTCGGTGATCGCTCGTGTTCTTGAGAAGCCGGAGCCCCTGGTGCTCAACTCAGCCCAGTCTAGCAGCAGTGCGGGTCGGCCAGTGGCTGAAGATGTGTTCGTACATGTGGACATGACGGGACCCCAAGACGACAGTGGAGGGCGTGAAAATGGGGGTCCTGCTCATGCCAGACCTCCTGCGGGAGCAGGTTCTGATCAGCAGCATGTAAACGGCATGTGTCGAAGCCAGGGCAGCCTGGACGGTCCAACGGGAGAAGACGGGGCAACCCCTTCTTTTGAGAAGTTGAATCCTTACCCAGCACCTCCACACCCAAACCCGCTGTACCCTGGCCGCAAGGTGATTGAGTTCTCCTCGGATGACAAAGTCAAGATTCCCAAGAATAGCCCACTGCCCAATTGCACCTATGCTACCCGTCAGGCCATTTCTCTTAGTCTAGTACAGAACGACGAGGAGGCAGCGGAGCGCCAGCGCACTGTGCCCAATAGCCCTGCTGTGTCAGATGGGGGTTGGCGTTCTGGGACTTCCTCATCATCTGGTGGAGGCCATGCTTCTCACCAGCGCACGCCTCCCCAGATGGATGCTACGGACACTCTGTCCAGTCATTCAAGTCCTTTTAGCAGCCCCCCTCAGCCGCCCAGCGCCTTTGCAAGCTCTGGAAGCTCCGAAGAAGACCTACTGGCCAACTGGCAGCGCATGTTTGTAGAAAAAATGGCACCGTCTTCAGAAGGCTCCCTTGTCAACCGCACGTCCTTTAGCAGCGAGATGGTCAAAGACCTCCAAAGAAGTCACAATGGAAAATCAGGGGTAGGAGCCCTGAGAGGTGCTTACTCTGATGGCGAGGAAGGATCCTCGGCCCAGAGCTGGACGGCAAGTAGAGAGTCCAGTTTGGATACAGACACCAGCAGCATGGCAGACCTCCGGGCAAAAAAGACACAATACGGTGGCGACTTCTCCCAGGAGGAGAGTGAACACCTACTAATGGCTCTTGATCCGCTCGACAACGATGGTGCTAGTGGTGACACCATGGTCACTATTGAGAGCAGTCCAGCCTCTGCCAAGCGTCAAGAGTTTGCAGAAGAAGCTGGCTCTGCTGGAAGTTCAGCTGAGGAGCGAGATATCCTACCCCAGGACTTTCCTGTCATCGGCTCGAGGGTCCTAGCTGCCCTCGAGGATTATGCAGACAAGCCCCCTCGGACTGGCTCCTCGCGACCTCTGAAGAGCCCCAAGAGGATGGGGGTTCATCACTTGCACCGCAAAGACAGCCTTACCAGAGCTCAAGAGCATGGAAACTTGCTGGACTGAGACTTCCAGGCTTATTCTTCTCTTCTTTTTTTTTCATTTTTTTGACCTTGAGTGCTCTTCGTCTTACTAGCAATCACTAGTCATAGCAGCACACAACAAGCGGAAGGGATCGGATTAGCATTGCTGCGGTTATCCCTGATCATGCTGCTGTTGATGAGGCATCGTTGTAACTCTTCTGCCCTCTCTCTGAGGCTTGGAGCTCTTTTATCTGTGGAACCTATGGTGAAGTACCGGCTGCAACTTCAGTCAGTCCGGTTTTGAGTGGACGGTGCGTCAGGGATTGTACAAGAATGTCACAGTCTGAATTAAGGTGATTCTCAGCAGTCCAAGACTTGATTCTGTCTCATTAATGAGTGGGCAACAGCAGGACATAGCCATACAATCACACTTCTGTACGAGAAAGAGTTATTCAGAGGCGACAAGATTGAGCATAATTGGGAATGATCCCTGTGGCACTGTACGGACATGGAACATCTCACATAATGGGTGTTTTGACATTTTGCTTTTGCCCTCGGGTGAGAGTTTTTTACCCAGAAAATTATATCTTTCCAGTATCCCAGTACAAGTCCTTTGTTATGGGAGATTGGGATGGCACCAAATGGCCACAGCTTCACAGATACCACTGTGTCAGGCGTTCTGCTGCTCGAAGCAGATTAAATGTAATCTATAGGACTCTCTTGTCAATTTTCAGTGCCTAACCCTTGCTCTGACAGAGGGGGCTCTCCATCACCCTTTAAAAAGAACATCTTGTTCCTTTCCAGCTTTTAGTCATCATAAAGAGGATCCTTCACCTCATGTTCAGTTACCTCTCGTTATTGATCTAGCACTGTATTTCAACACCCAACCTAAAGACAGCTTTTGTACCTTAATAATTTGAATTATAAAAAGGCTTTTGATTTTGATGTATGTTTTAATCAAGTACTTGGATATACTTCCTGATTTTCATTCTCACTTTGTTTGACTAATGGTATTTAAACCAATTATGATTTTAAGTGAATATATAGAGTTTTTTGTGTATTTATGTGTCCCATTACTTCCCATTAAGCAGTTGAGGACTTGCAAAAGTGCGCAGGTTGCTGAATCCTGTCTTGAAATGAAATGAAAAGGTATACAATCCCTTACATTTTTACATTTTAGTTGTTACACTGTAATACAAAGGCATTTTAAATATTTGATCAGTTTTTTTTTCCAAAGGTCAGTATTTAAGAGTAAAAAATACTCTACAAGTAAGGCTGAAACATTTCAATGTGTCATTGGTATTTCACGTCCTCCAATTTAGAGATGTATTAATGTGTCCCCTCGCTGCTGACGGCACAAATCGCCATTCAGAGGGCATATTAATATTTCAAAAACTATGCATATAGTACTGTGTTAAAAAACACCATGAAACGTCTAAATTGAGCTAAAAAGCAGATTTTAGCCAGACACATGCCTTTGTTAGAGTGGCACTGACAGGAACACATTTAGAGATGATTTTGTTTGTTTTTCAAACCCTGATTTCAAGAAAAGCCATGCTTTTGATCTTAACGAATGTAATCATCTTTATGTAGCATCCATTTTCCTTGGTTCCTTATTCTTTAGTTGATCGTACTGCTGTATGTATTTTAAAGGGGATGTGCATCCCGCCATCATTTGGTGTGTTTATCTGTGTGTATTTTTGTGTGCAAATCTGATTTCTCATGATGATCTGTCCAGCAGATACTTTTCTGTGCTGAGTGTTCCCGTCTTAAATTTCAGTCATTTCATTTCAAGCCTTGTTCAAATAGCATTTTAACATTTATCAGCTTTTCTCAGATGCGACGACTACGAGCATCCTCATTCTTTTGTTTTGATGACTATATTTTAGAGACGATTAAACTCTGTGTTGCCTTTTTAAGTCCTTGCTTTGTGTTCTTTTTATTTACAATAGGTTTTAGTTTGTTGACCAGTCATTATCCAGATGTCCTACCATAGATCAAGTACTTCATGCAGTATTGTACTTTAAAAATCTGAGTATTTTTTTGGACACACCATACTTTCTCTTACTGATTTGAGGCATTTGCCCTACTGGTGATACTCACGATTTTTAGGTTTCGTCTATTACTTAAAAACATATCGGTGAGTCAGAAGGTACACCACAATGTATTACACTTTAACGGTATTTCTGGAAGGACGTCAGACTTTTGTAAAATGCTTGCTCTGTATATATTCACCTCATAGCTGGTCTGCCACAGCACTCCTTGCCTTGAATAATTCAGCTATATGTTCCTCAGCGAAGGACAGAATGTGCGATCGAAGGGCTCCCAGTCCACGCTTAGTCTTCATATGTAGTTATCAGTCTTGCTCTGCAATATATGGGAGTACCATTAATAGCCCATGATTAATTGAAGTGTAACTACCCACCATGCTGAATAATTAATATTTTATCATGTTCTAAAATAGTTCTGTGATGCTTTAAAGAGACGGAGCGCAGCCCGTCAGGGTCTTGCATGACGAAATGGACTCGCTTAAATATTTCAGTCTCGTCAGATGTTACACAGACCGCAGGTCATGCAAATAAATACAGAAAAGACACAACAATTATGGGGTCAAATTTCCTTCAAAAGTATTGCGCTCACAGATCGAAAAATAACAAGCGTGAATCAAAGATTTGAAAACGCATGTAAAAATATATCGCACGCAAATGAAAATTAAATGCAAAGACATTCAGAAGAATAAAATACGTGGACACAAACTGAAAAATAATAAGCACAAGATAAATATTTATACACTTGCACGCACAAATCTGAAACTTGAATTCACAGTTATTCGTTTCACTCTTAAAATCGTGTTTTCTGCTCACATTTTTAGTTTTCGTACGTTTACGCTCTTTGCTCACTCGCTCTCGGTTCAACAATCTGCGCTTGGTTTTCTAAATGTTGCGCTCCTGGTTTCATGTAAATGAGGGCGGGCTCAAACATCACCATTGGTTCAACAGATGTGATTGACAGCCTCCTTCTCTAGCCAATCGATCAAAGCGCAGAAGTTGACGTCACTCCAATGCGTGATGGATGATTCCCGTCAGGAAAATGCTGGACAGTCTCAGTAGATTTTCCATAAGTATATTTTGTATGTTGAAAGTTGCACCCGTTTTACACCGCGGTCAAGCCAGCCGCCACCTGAATTCTGCTGCACGTCTATTTGTGGTATTACGGTACAGAGACTCGAAGCAGTCAAAAAGCTGACGAACATCTATATTCAGCGGGTAAAAATCAAATGTGCCCGAAAATAAGGGGAAACTATTTAAAAACATATCAATATTGTAGGCTTCATTAAAAAAAGATACAATTTGAATATACTTAACAGTGTAGTTTTCTTGATAAATAAAGTCATATTGTACATGTGTTATTAAAATTCCTTCAGAGTTAACATGAACACTTCAATAAATTATTTTTTCTGAATGACCGTGTCTCTATCTTTGTCAGCTTTCATGAGATTTTACTGTAGAATTTAGCAGAAAATAAATGGCAAATTCAGTCACTATTCATTACCAGTTCTTCACATGTAACACTCAAAATCCTTCATAGTTAACATGAAAATTTCTATTCATACTTCTTCAGAATACTCAAGACTCTGTCTGTGTCAGTTTTCATGACATTTTACTATAGAATTTAGCAGAAAATTAATTGCAAATTCTGTCACTATGCATTATAATGCATTAACGTTTGCATCTATATCTCATATTTTCTAAAAGCTAAGGGAGCAAAGTGTTTTTAAAATCAGTCAAATTATCTAGTTAATACAAAACTCTCATCAACATAAATTCATATAACATAATAAATGTTAATATTAAATAACCACAGTTAGTCTTTAGATAAGACCAGTAAATTACAATACTTTATCATCAACCAGGTAAAACTTCCTAATCATGTTTTCTTCTGGATTATTTTGCTATAACAAATGTGTTTTGCAGCAACCAAAAGATCAGAAGTAATTGTTAAAAAGTGAAGGATCAAGAACACAACTAAAGCAAACATTGATCACATGAATCTAAACCTCTGTTCTCAATCATAATTTAGTCAATCTGGTCAGTAGTGAATGAAGCTGGTGCTGCTGTGTGTGGAGTTTAGTCCTCCTCTGCTGAGATCTTCAGAGATTTATTGTGTTTTATTTCAGTTGATTTCATCTGAGGCTGTGACTAAGTCTGTTATAGCTGTCTTTCTGTTTGTCT
>NC_133362.1:40034900-40078911 GCF_049309525.1 Garra rufa | reverse complement strand
GTATGACTTTCTTTGACCCAATGTATTTTTGGAGAACATCCTGGCTGTTTTTTATATATATATATATATATATATATATATATATATATATATATATATATATATATATATATATATATATATATACGCTATTGTTCTTATGCTAACCAAGGCCGCATTTATTTGATCAAAAGTACAGTAAAAATAGTAATAATGTGAAATATTATTATCATTTAAAATAACTGATTTCTATTGGAATACATTTTAAAATGTAATTTATTCCTGTGATCAAAGCTGAATTTTCAGCATCATTACTCCAGTCTTCAGTGTCACATGATCCTCAGGAATTATCAATATTGAAAACAGCTTAATTTTTGTGGAAGCTGGGATATGTTTTTTAGGATTCTTTGATGAATAATTGTTCAGTAGAATAGCATTTATTTAAAATATTGTAATATTGTAACAATGTAAACATCTTTACTGTCAATTTTGATCATTTTAAAGGGACAGTTCACCCAAAAATGAAAATCACCCTAGGATTTACTCACCCTCAAGCCATCCAAGGTGTATATGACTTTCTTCTTTCAGACTAATACAATCGGAGTTATATTAAAAAAAAATGTCCTGGCTCTTACAAGCTTTATAATGGCAGTGAATTGGTGTTAAGATTTTGAAGTCCAATAAAGTGCATCCATCCATCATAAAAAGTACTCCACGCAGATCCGGGGGATTAATAAAGGCCTCCTGAAGCGATATTTTTTGTAATAAAAATATCTATATTTAAAGCTTTATAAACCATAATCTCTAAATTCCGCTAACTGTCGTACACGTGTTCACAAGAGAGTGGCGTAGAACTTAAATGTAAGCTCTGGTGAGAATATGCTAGTCTCTCGAGAACCAAGTTTTTCTCCTCTTGGCTTATATTCAAATCCTCTGACAAATCCTTGTTTTGTACTTCTAATTCATAATTAATTTGTAGCTTGCGCTTAGTTTTAAATAAGGATATTTTTCGTACACAGACGCATCGATTCACTTCAGAAGGCCTTTATTAGCCCCCTTTATTAACTTCTACTTTACTATTTAATCTCAACAGCCATCCACTGCCAGAAGAGCCAAGACATTTTTTAATACAATCCTGATTGTATTCACCTGAAAGAAAAAAAGTCTATATACACCTAGGATGGCTTGAGGATGAGAAAATCATGGGCTAATTTTTATTTTTGGGTAAACTAAACCTTTTAATCCATGTGACTTATATTGTTATGTTATATCAAAAATCATTAATATACAGTCAAAAGTTTACATACACCTTGTAGAATCTGCAAAATGTTAATTATTTTTTACCAAAATAAGAGGGATCATACAAAATGCAAGTTATTTTTTATTTAGTACTGACCTGAGTAAGATATTTCACATGAAAGACATTTACATATACTCCACAAGAGAAAATAATAGTTTAAAAAATAATAGTTTTCACAAATTTATACACGTTTCATCCTTAAATACAATATTGCTACCTGAATGATCCACAGCTGTGTTTTTGTTTAGTAAAAGTTGTTCATGAGTCCCTTGTTTGCCCTGAACAGTTAAACTGCCTGCTGTTCTTCAGAAAAATCCATTTGGTCCCACAAATTCTTTGTTTTTTTTTGTTTTTTTTTTAGCATTTTTGTGTATTTGAACCCTTTCCAACATTGACTGTATGATTTTGAGATCCATCTGTTCACACTGAAGACAACTGAGGGACTATGCAACTATTACAAAAGGTTCCAATGTTTACTGATGCTCCAGAAGGAAAATGAAGCATTAAGAGCTTTGAATTTGAAGTTCAGGGTAAATTTAGCTTTGTCTTCTGGGAAACACATATCTTCTGTAGCTTCTGAAGGGCAGTACTAAATGAAAAAAATATATATATTTAGGCAAATATTAGGATCGTGTAGAGCTCTTAATGCATGGTTTTTACTTTTGAAGCATCAGTGAGTGTTTGAACCTTCTGTAATAGTTGCATTTTAGTCCCTCAGTTGTTCTCAGTGTGAAAAGATGGATCTCAAAATCATACAGTCATAATTGGAAAGGGTTCAAATGCACAAAAATGCTGAAAAACCAAAGAATTTGTGGGATCTGAAGGATTTTTCTGGGCAGTTTAACTGTTCAGGACAAACAAGGGACTCATGAACAACTATCACTGAACAAAAAAATAAATTCAACTATTATTTTCTTTCATGTGAAATATTTTATCCAGGTCAGTACTAAATAAAAAAACAACATGCATTTTGTTTGATCCCTCTTATTTATCTGCAGGGTGTATGTAAACTTTTGACCTCAACTGTATACAACAGAAATGTAAGCTATTGTTCTGAAAAGCATTGACTATAACAGTCTTTTATACAAAATGGGGCATCAACATCATTGACGTCACTGGTTTTAGTGATATGGACAACTAGTTTGATCCTTTTAGCTCCATTAGTCTCCATTCACTTTCATTATATGGAAAAGAATGGCCAGGATTTGCTTCCAAAACTCCCCCTTTGCACAAAAAAGAAAGTCAAACAGGTTTGGAGTGACCTGCGATGACAGAGTTATCATTTCTGACTGCACTATTCCTTTAAAATGTACCCTTACTAATAATAACCTCTAAGTCTAATGACTTTAGGATATACAGGACAGAGAACTCACAACTTGGCCATTATAAGAAATTCATATTTCTATTTCGTAAGTAGAAATGCTCTCTCCTAAGTAATGCATGAGAAATGTGATTTTCTGTACTTCCCTTTTGCCCCAGCCTCTTAGAACCAGTTACTCCAGGAAAGTCATCCACACACAAAGAGGGAAAGAGAAAAGCGGAAGAGAAATCTAAATGAAACAGTCTTGAAGCAAAGAGAACAGGCTGAGAGAGTGAGGCTGGTCAGCCCTTACTGCTGTGGGGAACCCAGGCGGGTTTCTCCCTGGGGGTCACCGAGCTTCCGCGCGCCTCTCCGTCTTTATCCTCCTCCTCCTCGCCCTCAGAGAGGAGATCTGAGATCTGCTGCTGCAGCTCAGGACTGATGTCGTTCTCTGCTAGAACCAGTACACGCAGGCTGGTGGGGTAGTTCTCCACCATGTCTAGGAAGACCTGACCATAGAGAAACAAGCAAGGGCATGACGAAAAATACACTCAAAGCATAAAATATTACATATGAAGGGAGGAAATTAGGTGCAAATGAAATCTCTGTGCTGTTGGTTGCAAGTAGATGTTTCAACTCGATCAGCAGGTGCATTATGTGAACTTCGCTGTCTGCACTCCTAACAGTAAGAGTGCTGCAATGCACCAGTATTGACCATAGCTTTGACATTTTTTAAACTCAGTATTGATATTGTGTTAATAATACACATACATACTTTTGTGCACTTTCGTACAGCTATGATCTTGAAAACACAAAATAAAGGTGAATGTGAATGATAGCACTATTCATTTATTTAAGGTGAGACACTGCAGGTGAATAGGGTAAAAAAAAAAAAAAAATAGTTATCACATTATTTACCCAGTTAATTTATTACATTGATAACTGCAAACATTTTTTGCATTACAAGTTTTCTAAATTGTTAGGTTTATTATGCAAATGAGGCTTTATTTAATGAAATATGCACTAATTTGCATACATTTCTAGTACAAAAATCTAAACACTGGATGAAGTCAGTTTTAAATTCTAGTTTAATTTTTTTTTTGACATATTAGAGTCAAATGTTTTTGCAGAGAGGATTTTAGGTATCTCATTTTGTCACTCCATAATGACAGAAAACGGCCTTTACAAATATGTATTGTCATTGAAATCTATTGACGCAAATAGATAAAGTGCTATAAAAGAAACACTTAACAGTGTCTTTTGGATGTTTTCTATCCTCTAGTCTGAAATACACTTCATGAAACACCAAAAATCCCAAAATCTCAAACTTGACAGGTGTATGAAAACAGTGTTTTTGCCTGCAGTGTCTGCCCTTTAAGGGACGCTTCACTCAAAAATGAAAATTCTGTCATTAATTACAAACCTGGAAGACCTTCGTTCATCTTCAGAACACAAATTGAGATATTTTGATGAAATCTGAGAGCTTTCTGATCCTGCATAGACAGCAATGCAACTGAAATGTTCCCAGACCCAGAAACGTATACTGACGATAGAAAACAATAATGGCCCAGAAACGATAATGACGGAGGACGGTGACTTGGAGGAGAAGAATTGTTGAATAAAGTTGTTATTTTTGTTTTCTTTGTGCACAAAAAGTATTCTCGAAATTTAAGGTTGCACCACTGATGCCCCATGGACTATTTTAACAATGTCCTACCTTTCTGCATTTCTGTCTATGGAGGGTCAGAAAGCTCTCAGATTCCATAAAAAAGATCTTAATATGTGTTCCGATGATAAACAAAGGTCTTACGGGTTTGGAACGACATGAAGGTGAGTTTATTCAAGTGTGCTATTAGTATACTTCTTTTTGTCAGGGCTCTGCCCTGGCAGCTTTGTCTGTGCTGTCTTTGTTTAATGTTTCTTTGTTTATCTTGTGTCTTAACACATGGCTTTGTCTTTGTTTGTGTCTACCATGTGTTCCTGTGGTCCCACCTCCTTGTTTCCCTTGGTCACGCCCTCTTGTTTAGCCCTTGTCTTGTCCTCGTTTCTTCTAATTGTGCTCACCTGGCCCTCATTACCTTTCTCCCTTTATATTGTGCTGTTTCTCCTTCAGTGTTTGCGGGTTCGTCTTGTGTCATAGAGACAGTGCTCACTTGCTGCTCTATATTCCAGTCCTGCCTTGTAGTTTGGTGTATCCTTGCTGCAGTTTTGTTGCTTTTGTTCTTAATTTATACCTTTTAGCTTTCTTGCTAATATTTACTTAAAATATTATTTTTAGTAGTTCTTTTGTCTTGTTTCTAGTCTTGTTTTATTTGGATTTAATACTTTTACTTTTTATAGTTTAAATTCAGATATTTTTACCTTTTTTGTTTTGCTTTTATTTTATTTATTTTTTTTGTATTATTTTTTCCTTTTTTACATATTACATGTTTCTCCCTGTGTTGTGCTGATTAGTGTCGTGTGGTCTTGAATGTTGTATGTTTGTGCTGTGTGTTCCCTCCAGTCCTGACCTCCCAGCCTGAGACTCCCTGCCTGTTGGTCCTCCTGGGCAGCTTGCCAACCAAGCCTGGTGCTGAGATTCTAACTCTGATTCTGGCCTGCTTTGCATCCCGTCACTCTGACTGCTAGCTCTGGCATTTTCTGCTCTGGCGTTCCCCTCAGTCTTCTGCCTGGTTTGGCCATATGTATGGTACTGTTCTCCAGATTGTCCATCTCTGGAGGCACAATTCTCTTAGCTGGATTGGAGCTCAAGATTGTTCACCCCTGTGCACCCCTGAACCTGTGTTAATAAATATTTGTCTGTCTTATTCACTCTGCATTTGGGTCCCTTCTTGCTAACCCTGACATTACGAACCCGCCATAACAAGGACCCAGCAGAATGAGTATAAAAATAATTCCTCCTGCAACTGCTCAAGGGAGGCTGGCACTTCAGCAGTGTGTGGCCTCGCTTCGCCAGCAGGGCCGAGAGGTGCGGTGTTTTGCCCAATTCTTCTGGACTATGGCCAGGGGCTTGGAGTACGACGATGCGGCTCTTAAGGATGCCTTCAATCTTTGCTTGGATGACCCCTTGCCACAGTGGGAGATTGAGCAACTGAGGATTTTAGACTTCTGGAATTTCTCCAACTATGTGCATCATCGCAAAGACTGGCAAATCCTTTCACCACCAGAATCCTCCACCACTGACCATCCCACCGTCCCTTCCTCATTGAATCGAGATCTGCTCCCTCTTTTGTCTCCCACACAAGCGCCGGCTGAGAAGGAAGAGAGCTGTCCGGAATGCTGTAGCCATCACTGAGTCAACCACAGTCACTGCAGAGGTAACCAAACTAAATCCGGTCTTCCCTGAGCTGGTTGAGAATGCTACAGTCATCCCACAGGCAATTGAGTTTGAAGCTGTCCTCGCTGAGATGTCTGAGTATGCACTAGCCCTCAAGTCCGCTCCAATGTTGACTCCAAAGCTCATCCCAGAGCTACCTTGTAAACGGAGGAGGAAGGTCAGTGATTTACTTTCTACTGAGGCAATTCCTGTAGCCCTGGAGGGCGTTTCAACTGCCCCTGAGGGTGTTCCAGAGTCAGTTACTGAGCCTATTCCTGCAGCCCCTAAGGGCTTTTCAGCTGCCCCCAAGGGCATTCCAGAGTCAGCTACTGAGTCTATCCCTGCAGCCCCAGAGGGCGTTTCAACTGCCCCTGAGGGTGTTCCAGAGTCAGTTATTGAGCCTATTTCTGCAGCCCCAGAGGGCATTTCAACTGCCCCTGGGGGCGTTCCAGAGTCGGTTACTGAGGCAATTCCTGCAGCCCCTAAGGGCTTTTCAGCTGCCCCTGAGGGCGTTCCAGATTTGGCTACTGAGCCTATTCCTGAAGCCAAGGAAGGCATTTCAGCTGCCCCCAAGGGTGTTCCAGAGTCAGCTACTGAATCCATTCTGTCAGCCCTGGAGGGTGTTTTAGCTGCCCCCGAGGGCGTTCCAGAGTCAGCTACTGAGCCTATTACTTCAGCCCAGGAGGGAGTTTCAGCTGTCCTCGAGGGCGTTCCAGAGCCAGTGCCAGTCCTGAAGCAGTCAGAGTTCATCCCAGAGCCAGACTGCAGCAACCAACCAGTTCTCTTACCCATGCTAAGTCAAGTCCCAGATCATCTTCTGACTCCAAGGAAGCATAGGTCAAGGAGAGCGGCCCAAGATGCTGCATCCGTCTCTGAGCAAGTTGAGCCCGGTCCAGTCATTCTGGAACCAGTCGAACCTGATCCTGTCTTTCCAGAGCCAGTCGAGACCGGGCCTTTCATTCCAGAGATGGTCAAGTCAGCGGCAATCACTTTTAAGGTTGTCCAATATCCAGTGGTCCCAGATGTACGTAACCTGGTGGAACCAAACCCTAAGCTACCCACTTCACCAGCTGTCTCATCCCTGGTGAAGGAGACTGTGACTATCCAGGTAACTTTTCCTGAACCTCCAGTTAATCCTGTAATGCCCAAGAAGGCCTGTCATGTCCTCAGAGCCTGCTTCAGAGAGGCCAGTCAGAGAGCCTGCTTTAACTTCAGTGTTATCTCCAGCCCTTGAGTTCTCTCCAGAATCCGCTCCGTTCCAGGAGCCTGCAGAGTCATCTTCGGTCCAGCAGTCTCCAGAGACCATTAGTACAGCCCAGGAGGGCACGTCAGAATCAAGCCCTGTTCCTGCAGCCCAGGTGGGCACATCAGAATCAAACCCTGAGCCTTTTCCTGCCGCCCAGGAGGGCAAGTCAGAGTCAAGCCTAGTGTTTATCCCTGCAGCCCAGGAGGGCACGCCAGAATCAAGCCTAGTGTTTATCCCTGCAGCCCAGGAGGGCACGCCAGAATCAAGCCTAGTGTTTATCCCTACAGTCCAGGAGGGCACGTCAGAGCCTAGCCCCGTGTCTGTCCCTGCAGCCCAGGAGGGCATGCCAGAATCAAGCCTAGTGTTTATCCCTGCAGTCCAGGAGGGCACGTCTGAGTCTAGCCCCATGTCTGCAGCCCAGGAGGGCACGTCAGAATCAAGCCCAGTGTCTGCCCCTGAAGCCCTGGAAAGTGCTTCCAAGTCAGTACCTAAGACTATTCTGGCATCCCCTGAGCCTGCTTCCCAAGGATTCACCCTCCCTGCCAGTGCAGTCATGGCTCCTGAGTTTGTCCCCAAGTCCTTCACTAGTCAAGAGACCACTAGGGCTATTTTCAAGACTCCACCAGTAAAACAAGCCCATGTCTCTAGTAGGACCACCAACAAGGCCCCCATCCCACCCTCCCTATTACCTAGCCCTTATGAGTTCCCAAAGCCAGCACCTCCCTGGTCTGTCCCAAATTATTTCCCGGGATCCCTTTCTTCCCTCCCAGTCCTACCTCCTATGTTTTCTGGCCGCCCTGTAACTCCAAGTTTTAGTCCCAGCCCACCCCCCCAGTTGGTACCCCCTTTGTTTCCTGTTGTGTCACCACCTCCTTGGACTGGTTTGGACGCCAGGTGGCGTCCTTTGGGAGGGGGGTACTGTCAGGGCTCTGCCCTGGCAGCTTTGTCTGTGCTGTCTTTGTTTAATGTTTCTTTGTTTATCTTGTGTCTTAACACATGGCTTTGTCTTTGTTTGTGTCTACCATGTGTTCCTGTGGTCCCACCTCCTTGTTTCCCTTGGTCACGCCCTCTTGTTTAGCCCTTGTCTTGTCCTCGTTTCTTCTAATTGTGCTCACCTGGCCCTCATTACCTTTCTCCCTTTATATTGTGCTGTTTCTCCTTCAGTGTTTGCGGGTTCGTCTTGTGTCATAGAGACAGTGCTCACTTGCTGCTCTATATTCCAGTCCTGCCTTGTAGTTTGGTGTATCCTTGCTGCAGTTTTGTTGCTTTTGTTCTTAATTTATACCTTTTAGCTTTCTTGCTAATATTTACTTATATTATTTTTAGTAGTTCTTTTGTCTTGTTTTATTTGGATTTAATACTTTTTACTTTTTATAGTTTAAATTCAGATATTCATTTTTACCTTTTTTTGTTTTGCTTTTTTTTTTTTTTTTCCTTTTTTACATATTACATGTTTCTCCCTGTGTTGTGCTGATTAGTGTCGTGTGGTCTTGAATGTTGTATGTTTGTGCTGTGTGTTCCCTCCAGTCCTGACCTCCCAGCCTGAGACTCCCTGCCTGTTGGTCCTCCTGGGCAGCTTGCCAACCAAGCCTGGTGCTGAGATTCTAACTCTGATTCTGGCCTGCTTTGCATCCCGTCACTCTGACTGCTAGCTCTGGCATTTTCTGCTCTGGCGTTCCCCTCAGTCTTCTGCCTGGTTTGGCCATATGTATGGTACTGTTCTCCAGATTGTCCATCTCTGGAGGCACAATTCTCTTAGCTGGATTGGAGCTCAAGATTGTTCACCCCTGTGCACCCCTGAACCTGTGTTAATAAATATGTCTGTCTTATTCACTCTGCATTTGGGTCCCTTCTTGCTAACCCTGACACTTTTTAACTAAAAAAATATGAAAGTATACTTTCAGTCTACTTTTTATGTACTTCTCAGAAGTCTGCTTTATATACTTCTCTGAAATGTACTTAAAATGACATTTAAGTATACTTGACTTATACTACAAAAAAAGTCTAATATACTTGCGCTCGGAGAATCCGTGTTCATTGTTATATGCGTTATCTTCTGTACAGAATTTCCAAAACACAAGTGAAGAAGAAACCGAAACAACAGATGCTTCCGCATGTAATCTAACACACTCGTCAGACATAAAACAGCATCAAAACCAATGACTGTCAAGCTTTGGGGTGTTGATCGACTCCACCTATGTTTTGATTATCATGAGTAGTCTTTTTGTATTTTTAGCTTTTTGCTCAAAGTTGTTTATTTATTTATGAAACTTTCGAGTGTTTGTAAAAAAGAATGCATGAAGCTAGAATAAAATGTTTTTGTTTACAAGCAGATACCCTGTTCTTTTGATGTTTTGTATGTTCAGATATTCATTTAACAAAATATATACAAATGAATACCTAAATAGGGACACGATAGTATAGTATGATGTAAAGTTCACTTAAAGAAAACTTATAAGTATACTTGCAGTATAAAACTACCAAACTAGTAGTTTACTGAGACTATACTTCAAAGTGTACTAAAAATGCATAAAGTATTTAATTAGTAAACCTCAGTATACCTATACATTCACTTTTAGTATACTTGCAGTACAAACTAAAAGCATAGATGTAAACTAGTTGTGTACTCAAAGTTTACTACTGTTATACTTAAAAGTATACTTTTATATACTAGAAAGTGGGCTAATTTAGTTCCAAGGAGTATTGAAATAGTACACTTAAAAGTATACTACAAGTACACTGATATTTGTATACTTACTACATAAAGTATACTTAAAAATATACTTGAAGTATACTTCTTTTTGGAAAGGGTAATGACAGAATTTTCATTTTTGGAAGAACTCTTTGGATCCCTCTAATATTTACCTTAGATTTCTATAGATATTGCGATATAATTATTATAATAAAGTGTTTTGACCACAAATGCAAATCTCGTGGAAACTTCTGATGTACTTGACCTTACCAAAACAAAGTATACTTAAAGTTTATTTTATTAAGTATACTTAGTAAAGTTCAAGTATATTTTTAAGTATACTTTATGTAGTAAGTATACAAATATCAGTGTACTTGTAGTATACTTGAAAGTGTACAACACCCCAAAGCTTGACAGTCATTATTACCTCTTCATAGGTCGACATTTTATTCCATAACGTTACACAGTTTTACATATGTATGGTTTTGATGCTGTTTTATCTCTGACGATTGTGTTAGATTACATGTGGAAGCATCTGTTGTTTCGGTTTCTTCACTTGTGTTTTGGAAATTTGTACAGAAGATGACGCATATAAACAATGAAGAAACAGATACATGTCATTTTAAGTATATTTCTGAGAAGTATATAAAGCACACTTCTGAGAAGTAGACTAAAAGTATACTTTCCTGTTTTTTAGTTTAAAGGAAGTATACTAATTGCGCACTTGAATAAACTTGAGGGTGTGAATTCCCCTTAAAGGGATAGTTTATCTTTTACTTGCAGGTTCCTAATGTTCTTGAAAGTATTGTTCTTCTGTTGAGCAGAAACTCAAGTTTTGAACAAGTGGAGGGTGAGTAAATGATGACAACATTTTCATTTTTAGGTGAAGTATTCCTTTAAGCCTTATTTCTTGCTGCACAACTGCAACCTATTTGGACAAGTAGGACATATGACCTGTAAACTTTAGTTACACAAGTGTAATATGAAAAGGTAGTGGCATCAGATCACTGAGTGCAAAAAAATAAATGGATTTTCCATGAACAAATGTAATTATGGAGTCAGTGGCTTCTCTTGCCTCTGGCTTGCTGCAGAAAAAGCGAGAGCCAAATGCTTCTTTGGATTCTCAGCTAAGCTGCACAGGTCCATACAGAACCAACAGATGTTCAGTGATAAAAGCACAATCAAATTAGCCAAAATATTCAATAAATTGGACAATTAGTAGGATTTAATGGATAATGGGCATTTTAATTCTTCTTAGTGTTAGTATGCCTCAAAGGATAAATTTCCTGATAATTTACTCACGCCCATGTCATGCAAGATGTTCATGTCTTTCTTTCTTCAGTCGAAAAGAAATTAAGGTTTTTGAGAAAAACATTCCAGGATTAGTGGATTTCAGTGGGGATCAGTAGGTTGACGATCCAAATTGCAATTTCACTGCAGCTTCAAAGGGCTCCACACAATCCCAGACGAGGAATAAGTGTCTTATCTAGAGAAACGATTGCTCATTTTGTAAAAAAAAAAAAAGAAAAAAGAAAGAAAAGTGTATTCTTTTTAACCACAAATACTCATCTTGCACTAGTTCTTCACGCATTACAGTTTATTTATTTTAGTAATTTAACTCAAATTGTGAAACTCATTTATTAAATAAATTCAGTGCACACAGACTGAAGTAGTTTAAGTCTTTGGTTCTTTTAATTGTGATGATTTGGCTCACATTTAACAAAAACCCACCAATTCAACAAATTAGAATACTTCATAAGACCAGTAAAAAAAACATTTTTAGTGAATTGTTGGCCTTCTGGAAAGTATGTTCATTTACTGTATATGGACTCAGCACTTGGTAGGGGCTCCTTTTGCTCTAATTACTGCCTTAATTTGGCATGGCATGGAGGTAATCTGTCTGTGGCGCTGCTGAGGTGGAATGGAAGCCCAGTTTTCTTTGACAGTGGCCTTCAGCTCATCTGCATTTTTTGGTCTCTTGTTTCTAATTTTCCTCTTGACAATACCCTATAAATTCTCTCTGGGGTTCAGGTCTGGTGAGTTTGCTGGCCAGTCAAGCACACCAACACCATGGTCATTTAACCAACTTTTGGTGCTTTTGTCAGTGTGGGCAGGTGCCAAACCCTGCTGGAAAATGAAATCAGCATCTTTAAAAAGCTGGTCAACAGAAGGAAGCATGAAGTGCTCTAAAATGTCTTGGTAAATGGGTGCAGTGACTTTGATTTTTTAAAAACACAGTGGACAAACACCAGCAGATGACATTGCACCCCAAATCATCACAGACTGTGGAAACTTAACACTGGACTTCAAGCAACTTGGGCTTTGAGCTTCTCCACCCTTCCTCCAGACTCTAGGACCTTGGTTTCCAAATGAAATACAAAACTTGCTCTCATCTGAAAAGAGGACTTTGGACCACTGGGCAACAATTAATTTCTTCTTCTCCTTAGCCCTGGTAAGATGCTTCTGATGTTATCTGTGGTTCAGGAGTGGCTTATGACAACTGAAGCCAAATTCCTGACACGTCTGTGTGTGGTGGCTCTTGATGCCTTGACCCCAGCCTCAGTCCATTCCTCGTGAAGTTCACCCAAATTCTTGAATCGATTTTGCTTGACAAGCCTCTCAAGGCTGCGGTTCTCTCGGTTGGTTGTGCATCTTTTTCTTCCACACTTTTTTCTTCCACTCAACTTTCTGTTAACAGCCAGCTTCTTTGGCAATGAATGTTTGCGTCTTACCCTCCTTGTGAAGGGTGTCAATGATTGTCTTCTGGACAACTGTCAGATCAGCAGTCTTCCCCATGATTGTGTAGCCTTGTGAACCAAACTGAGAGACCGTTTTGAAGGCTCAGGAAACCTTTGCTGGTGTTTTAAGTTTTATTAGCTGATTGGCATGTCACCATATTCTAACTTGTTGAGATTTGGTGGGTTTTTGTTAAATGTGAGACAAAATCATCACAATTAAAAGAATCAAAGACTTAAACTACTTCAGTCTGTGTGCACTGAATTTATTTAATACACGAGTTTCACAATTTGAGTTGAATTACTGAAATAAATGAACTTTTCCACATTTTAATTTATTGAGATCCACCTGTATGTTGGAAAGGTCATGAGCGGTTAGTTCTTAATCTGTTGAAGTTTGACTCCTCCAACTTCAAAAATTGTCCGACATCATTGTTTTACCTTTTTTGTAAAGGGCGTTTGACTTTCTTTGCACGTTCGCTTTGTAAACACTGGGTTGGGACTTCCACTTACATCACGTGTGACCTTACCAACATGATTAATAATGTATAAGAGTGATATGTCAGACTGGTGCAAAACAAGCATCTGTGGTTAAAAAATTATATATATATATATATATATATATATTATTGTTTTAAGAAAATGACAGATTGTTTCACTAGAGAAGACCTTTATTCCTTGACTGGGATTGTGTAGAGCCCTTTGAAGCTGCTCTGAAACTGCAATTTTGGACTTTGGTCACCATGGAGAAAAATCATGGAATTATTTCCTCAAAAACCTTAATTTCTTTTCAACTGAAGAAAGAAAGACATGAACATACATCTTGAATGACATGGGAGTAAATTATCAGGAATTTTTTTTTCTGGAAGTGAACTAATTGTTTAGGGTGGGCTCACATCAGCAAAAAAAAAAAAAAAAAAAAAAAACCATCCAATGTCTGTTGTGGATCACAGCTCACACAAAAGAGAAAATTCGCCAGTGAAAATTCACTAAATAACAGTAAATAACATTGTGCCCTTAAATAGTCAATTTCTGCAATAATTTGTATAATAAGTTGTCCTTGGAGGAAACCACAGGTCCACATATGCTCAATATTACTTGTAAAGCAGTGCATCAAATCAGTATAATGTTTGAATACTGACCTACCACACCTGCTGAGATCCTGAAGCGTGGAACCAATGTAAATTTTACCATCTCATGACACCAAGAGGAGCAATCAAATTCAGAAAGTCTTATAATGTCCTTCATCAAAATTCAACACAAAATAATTCATGGTGTCCTTTAAGAACAAAGGTCCAAACTTTGTAATTACAACCATCATGACAAGAGTACGAATAAGAGCATAAATAAGAAATATTCTGTACAACTTTGCCCTCTAGTGGAGATTTATGAAATAATAATCCTCTGGCAATTCTACCTTCTGTTGACAGTCTCAAAGAAAAGCATAGAGAATAGACCAATTTGGATGAAACCTGCTATGATTTTGATCTATAGTTCATCCATTTAGTAATGTCATAGGTCATGCTGTATAGTGTATACCTTGTGATATTTTCTTTCTTTCATGAAACACAAATAAACCCAGACATTCTGCTTAACATCTCATTTTGTGTTTCACAGAAAAACGATAATCAAATGAGGCTGCAATGACATGAGGGTGACAGTGGAATTATGGCTTAAAGTTGTGCTTAATCCATTATTTTCCCAGACAGTGCTATTTTTTAGCAGGTGGTGATAGGAAAAGGTTTTGAATTACTCCTTTGGTTTATAAAGCACATATCTGATCTACATGCTCTATCTCCTTTCAAGGGTGAAATGAATAAAGCCACTGCACAGATTACATTACATGCATCGCACAACACTTACCCACATGAACTTAATTCATCACTGATTTGAATCAACAAGTCCTATGAATAGAGTTCACGCTTTCAGAAATTAAAGTGAACTTCATGGTGTAATACAGGAGTAGTGGCAGGGAAATCGGGTGAAAAGAATAGATTCTAATAGGCATCAATATGCCTAATATTAATAGTTTTGGAGTGTAATTAAAGATCATACAATTTTCTTGTTTTGGACTGATGAAGAGAATGCCGTTCTAAAGCTTGGAAATGCCAGGATAATTTTTACTATAACTCTGGTTGTATTCGTCTGAAAGAAGGAAGTCATATACACCTAGGATGCCTGGGGGATGAGTACAAAATGGGCTAATTTTCATTTTTGGGTGAACTATCCCTTTAAAACCTGCAATCATGACCTCAAAGTCAGATTATTGTACTTCTTTATTGGGTGGTTGCTCTGTGTGCTTAATAAACAAACTCCAGCTGATCTAAAATGCAGTCGCTAGAGTTCTTACTAGAACCAAGAAGTTTGACCATATTAGCCCAGTTCTGTCAACACTGCACTTGCTCCCAATTAAACATCGTATACTTTTTAAAATCTTTCTAATTACTCTAATTACCCCTGAATGATTTAGCACCTCAGTACTTGAGCAGGCTCTTATCGCATTTTAGTCCCTCACGTCCGCTGCAATTTAAAAAATATAACCATTTGATATTTTACAATTTAGCGCCCAAACTCTGGAACAATCTACCTATCAGAAACACTAAATGCAGACTAAACCCAGATGTATGTCTGCAAGATGTCTGTTAAAGATCTCTTGATCTGGAAAGCATCTGCGGTGTACAAACATCTGACAGGCATCTGTAAGATGTCAGTTTTGCATACATTCTAAACCATAAAAATCTTAAAGACATCTAATAGACGTCTATATGACATCTGATAGGAGACGTCCTATAGATGTATTGCAGATGAACAAATGCTCATTTTAATACACCTTCCAGATGTAAATGCAGACGTCAAATAGACGTCTCCGAGATGTATGTGTGCTATCAGAGAAGACCTTTAACCGTTTTTTTTCTTTAACCTGGCATACACATAGTATATATACCCATATAGCACACGTACATCTGCAAGATGTCTGTTAAAGATCGCTTGATCAGGAGAGCATCTGCTTTGTACAAACGTCTGGCAGACGTCTTTAAGATGTCAGTTTTACATACATTCTAAATCATAAACATTGTAAAGACATCTAATAGACGACTATTTGACATCTGAAAGGAAACGTCTGCAATACATCTATAGGACGTTTCCTTATAGATATCAAATAGACATCTATTAGATGTTAATTTTTTAGGATGTAAGTAAAACTGACATCTTACAGACGTCTGCCAGATGTTTGTACACGGCAGATGCTTTCCAGATCAAGAGATCTTTAACAGACATCTTGCAGACGTATGTGTGCAATCTGTAATATATATATACCCTGATGTAGTACACGTACAAGACTTACAAGAGGCATCACTGTGGAAAAAAATATTTTTCAGCTTTTATTTACATTTGAACAAAAAGTGGCATGTCCAAAATTATTCTTCTCAATAATCAATAGAAAAGCCTTCCTATAACTGCTGACCAGCTTTTTGCATGTCTCCACTGGTATTTTTGCCCATTCATCTTTAGCGATGAGCTCCAACTCTTTCAGGTTGGAGGGTCTCCTTGCCATCACCCTGATCTTTAGCTCCCTCCACAGATTCTCAATTGGATTTAAGTCAGGACTCTGGCTGGGCCACTGCAAAATGTTAATGTTTTTATCTGCTAACCTTTTCTTCACCACTTTTGCTGTGTGTTTTGGGTCGTTGTCGTGCTGAAATGTCCACTGGTGCCCAAGGCCAAGTTTCTCTGCAGACTGCCTGATGTTGTTGTTGAGAATTTTGATGTATTGCTCCTTTTTCATGGTGCCGTTTACTGTTATTACGTTCCCTGGTCTACCGGCTGAAAAACACCCCCAACACATTAGATTCCCACCACCATGTTTGACAGTGGGGATGGTGTTCTTAGGGTTGAAGGCTTCTCCTTTTTTACACCAAATGAAGGTTTTTTTTGTTTTGTTTTTTGTTTCATCTGACCATAAAACAGAAGACCAGAAGTGTTCTTCTTTGTCCAGATGAGCATTTGCAAAGGCCAAGCGGGCTTTTGTGTGCCTTATCTGGAGGACGCAGGTTTCACGGACGCAGACCAGGGAGGACATCCTTGGTCTGCGTCCATGGAACCCAGCGGTGTGCAGTGTCCGTTGGACTGTCTGCCTTGAGATGTTGCCACCAGCAGAGCCCAGATTCATCAGGATGGCCTTGGTGGGGATCCTTGAATTCTTTTTTTACCTCTCTCACTATCCTCCTGGCCAGCACAGGTGTCACTTTTGGCTTCCGACCACGTCCTCTGAGATTTTTCACAGTGCAGAACATCTTGTATTTTTTAATAATACTTTGCAATGTAGCCACTGGAACTTTAAAACATTTAGACAGAGGCGGACAGAGTACACAGCTTCATTACTTGAGTAAAAGTACAGATACCCCTTGCTAAATTTTACTCAAGTACAAGTAAAAGTACTACAGTCAGATGTCTACTTAAGTAAAAGTACTGAAGTACTTGTTTTTAAAAGTATTTGAGTATCAAGAGTACAAGAGTACATTTTCTAAATATTGCATTGCTACTGCCACGGTGCTTACATTTATGTACAGAAACATCCTACATGGAGTTATGAAAAATGTTAATGTTAATACCTTGGAGAATGTAAAAGGAATTGGAAGTAAAACCAAGTCATTTTCATCTTTTTACCATGTTGCTTTATTTAGCAATAGCACAATGGCAACGCTCTGACAAACCTCTGCTAGAGTTTTAATGGATTTTTTGCACCCACATTTGAACCTGACTGTTGTAAACACACCGCATACTCAAGAACATCAAAGCAAATACTCAGCTTACATTAATGTGTAATATCAGAAAAGAAAATTCAGCTAACAATTGAGTGTACAAGTGAGTTTCTCTGTTTTTTCATCAATCAAATCAATAAACCTAAACCAGCAAAGAAGGCAATATAGCAATGTTCTGACACAACTCTGAACTGGGGCCACGGGTTGGCACATTCCCGGGATGGACCTGCTGCATCTTCATCCATGGTTTCGTCTCTTATCAAAATCATTATCTGACTATGGAGTTGACTTTGGCGGAAAGCTGAAGGTGATTGCTGATAGGCTGTCCCAATCAGTGGCGCCTGCACAATCCAATCGCGTTTGAGAGGGAAACAACAAATTGAGGGTTTCCGAGATTTTTCATTTTTCCCTTTTTTAGAAGAAGTAATGGGTACTCACAGTTATGGATATAAATGTAGTGGAGTAAAGAGTACAATATTTGACTCTCAAATGTACTTGAGTAAAGTCATGAGTACTCCCCAAAAATGTTACTCGAGTAAAGTACAGATCCCTCAAAATTGTACTCAAGTACTGTACTCAAGTAAATGTACTCTGTTACTGTCTGGCTCTGCATTTAGATATGGTCTTACAGCGCTTTCCTGACTTGTGAGCAGCCACAATACGCAGCCGCAGGTCCTCAGTGAGCTCCTTTGTCTTAGCCATGACTGTCCACAAACCAACAGCAGAGAGCTTCTGTTTTTCACCTGTTGAGTTGATTAAAACAGCTGTTCCCAATGAATCAGGGTAATTAGGAGGCTTTAGAGCAGCTTGAACTATTTGGAATGGTATAGAACTTTGGATTTTCCCACTGACTGTGACGGTTTGCAAAGGGTATGAATAATTTTGGACATGCCACTTTTTGTTCAAACGTAAATAAAAGCTGAGAAATATTTTTTTCCACAATGATGCCTCTTGTACATCATCTTATTATCTTTTGGGAGAAGCCTGTGCCCTTTCCGGTCAAAAAACAACTTGCTGGTTGAATAAAAGTAACTTTAAGTCAGAATTTGCCAGGGGTATGAATAATTTCGGGCTTGACTGTATTTGATGTCTGCATTTTCATTTGCAAGACGTATTTTTTAGATTGTTTGCTCATCTGCAATATGTCTATAGGATGTCTCCTATCAGATGTCAAATAGACATCTATTAGATGTTTGTGATTCAGAATGTATTTAAAACTGAAATCTTATAGGCGTCTGTCAGATGTTTGTACACAACGGATGCTTTCCAGATCAAGCGATCTTTAACAGACATCTTGCAGAAGTACGTGTGCTATCTGGGTATTTTTTAATAGTTAATTTGAATAAATATTTTCTAATATCACTATGTTTCGGGAAGTACTTCTGAGTTTGGAATATACCTGTGCTGACTGATTGGTGAGGCCGGTTCCCTCCAAGTCCAGAACTTCAAGAGTTCGACTGGATGCGACAGCGACAGCCAGCATCCCAGCGATTTGATCCCCTGGAAACAACAAGCAATGAGAAAAGCTGAGACAGAGACTCAGGGTGCAAGGTGCAAACCAAGTGGTTTTCAAAATGCCAACCCTGCATTTCTCCGGAAGAAACATTTGTACGCTTGGGTGGCAGTTTCATTTCACCGGGGAGCAATGGTCAGCAAATAAATGTCTCAATATATAACATCTATTCCGACTACTATACTTCAGGGAAAGACTTGCCTCCTTAAATTAATTCTTAAATAGATTTGTGTCAAACCAAGACATGCATTAACTTTTACAAACATTTAAAGTAAACTCTTGAGCTTATTAATACCGATTTAAAATGTTAACAATATCTATATATCATGTCCAGCATACAGAAAACCACTCACCTAAGGGATTGTAGTCAAGGTTGAGCACCCGTAACTGTGAGCTATGAGCCACGGCGATGGCCAGTCGAGCCCAACCCTGCGTGCTGATGGCTGGGTTGGCACTCAGTGTAAGCTCTTTAAGCCCTGTGCAGTATTATTGATCGCATAAAAGAACATTGTTAATTCACCATAGATCCGAGCCTGCTGCTAGATTTAAAACTACTACTATAGTCTTTTTCATTTGGATATACATTATTCATAGAATTGTACCAATTTTCCCAAATGAAACACAGCAAAACACTCTCAAAATCAATAAAAACCTTAAACACAGTCTTTATCAATATTTTACAAGCTTTGATTTCAACCTTTGGAAGATTTAGTCAGTCGAAACAGTTTTGAGGTTCATTAATCTAGTTTTGCATCTCTGGAAAATATTGATATACAGTATCTCACAAAAGTGAGTACACCCCTCACATTTCAGCAACCATTTTAGTATATCTTCTGAAGGGACAATACTACACAAATGAAACTTGGATATATTTTAGAGTAGTCAATGTGCAGCTTGTATAGCAGTATAGATTTACTGTCCTCTGAAAATAACTCAACATACAGCCATTATTGTCAAAATATCTGACAACAAAAGTGAGCTCACCCTAAGTGATAACAGCAGTATGTTGTTTAACTATGCAAAGCCACATGTCCTATTCATCATGTTTACGTTTTTGTCTGCTTGACAGGACCATACAAAGTTGTGTATCTTGTATTAGAGCAGTTAAAATTTGGTGCTTTAAGTACAATTGTCTCATACTGACCACTGGATGTTCAACATGGCATCTAATGGCAAAGAACTCTCTGAGGATTGGAGAATTAGAATTGTTGCTCTCCACAAAGATGGCCAAGGCTATTAGAGGTTCAGTAACACCCTGAAACCGAGTTACACTACAGTGATCAGGGTCATACAAAGGTTTTCCAAGATGGGTTCCATTCGGAACAGGCCTTGCAAGGGTCAATCAACAAAGTTGAGCACTCGTTCTGTGTGTCAAATGCAGAACCTGGCTTCAAAAACCAGTTGCATGAGTGCTGCCAGCATTGCTTTAAAGATTGCAGAACTAAAAGGTCAGCTTGTCAGTGCTCAGACCATACGTCGCACACTGCAACCAGTCAGTTTGCATAGGCGTCGACCCAGAAGGAAGTCTCATCTGAAGCTGGCTCACAAGAAAGCCCACAAACAGTTTGCTGAAGACAACCTGTCCAAGAGCATGAATTACTGGAACCATGTCCTGTGGTCTGATGAGACTATAAGATAAACTTGTTTGGCTCAGATAGTGTCCAGCATGTGTGGCGATGTCCTGGTGAGGAGTACCAAGAAAATTGTGTCTTGCCTACAGTCAAGCATGCTGGTGGTAGCATCATGGTCTGGGGCTGCATGAGTGCTGCTGGTACTGGGGAGCTGTAGTTCATTGAGGAAAACATGGATTCCATTATGTACTGTACATTCTGAAGCAGAACATGATGCCTTCCCTCCAGAAACTAGGCCGAATGGCAGTTTTCCAACATGATAACGATCCCAAACACACCACCAAGATGACAACTGCCTTGCTGAGGAAGCTGAAGGTGAAGGTGATGGGGTGGCCAAGTATGTCTCCAGACCTGAACCCTATTAAGCACCTGTGGGGCATCCTCAAGCATAAGGTGGAGAAGCACCATGTGTCTAATGTCCAGTAGCTCCGTGAGGAGTGGAAGAGGATCTCAGCAACAACCTGTGCAGCTCTGGTCAATTCCATGCCCAGGATGATTAAGGCAGTGCCAGATAACAATGGTGCTAACACAATATATTGACACTTTGAACAAGTTCAATTAGGGTGTACTCACTTTTGTTGCCAGCTATTTGGACAATAATGGCTGTATGTTGAGTTATTTTCAGAGGACAGTAAATCTATACTGCTAAACAAGCTGCACATTGACTACTCTAAAATATATCCAAGTTTCATTCCTATAGTATTGTCCCCAACTAAAAAAATACTGTAATATACACTTATTACACTAAAAACTGCGTAATTAATCTTAATGTATCACAAAGGTTTTTTGGTAACAATTTATTTTAAGGTGTCCTCGTTACACGTTACATGTATTTAATATTATAATAACAATTATTTAAGTAACCCTAAACCAAACCTTAATCCTAACCCCAACTTTAGTTAGTACATGTTGTTAATTAATATTACTCAGCACTTAAATGTATAATTACACTGTAAGAAAGACAAATAAAGTATAAGCATTTTTTTTCTATGGAAACTGTCTTTAGTAAACACTGTTTCCTCTTAAAGCTGTGATGCTTTACCCGATTTGGCTCCATCCGGAGGAAGCATGCCACAAATGAGACGGACTGCCTCATCTCCCAGCATGCAGTCCCCTAAATCCAAGGACACCAGTGAGGGGTGAGTGGAAAGGGCTGCATTCAGGGTGACCAATCCCGCATCTAAAAGTGGACTTCCGTGGAGACTATAAAGGCACAGGAAAAGCGGACAGAGACAGACATTATGTTCTGTGCTACATTTGCATCCCCTGAAGAAAATGACAATGCTTTCAAGTCAGCAAAAAATGTTTCAAGTGCTGGTTCTGCATTACAAAAACATGTCACAGCAGAATCGCTTTGCTGTTGTCAAAACACTCAAGCTCTTGTTTCTGTCAGCTGTGTACGAGAATAAACTAATTGTGGATTATGGCTTTTTGAAACATTGGGTGAAAGAATATCAGATGGCAACAAAACATTTTAATGTGTTTGAAAGACAAACACCTTCCAAAGACATAAAAATAAATGGTTAAATAAACTACAATTCAAATAAAAATCAATGTGTTCAACAGTAGTTGACGTAATTTTGCAACACTTCTTAAACCTAAAATGTTGTATCTCAGACCAATATTGTCCTATCCTAACAAACCATACATCAATTGAATATTTATTCAGTGTATAAATGTATGAATCTAAATTTTTAAGGTGAGACACGGCGGTTGAATAGGGTAAAAATTTAACTAATAGCTATCACCTTACTTACCCAGTTGGTTGATTACTTTGATCATTGCAAAAAAATTTTGTATTACAAGTTTTCTAAAATGTTAGATTTAAATATGCAAATAATGCATTATTTAATGAAATATGCGCTAATTTGCATACATTTTGTAGTAGAAAAACCTAAACACTGGATGAAGTCAGTTTCAAAATTCTTGTTTAATTTTTTTAAAATATTTTTTTTTTTAAATATTAGAGTCAAAGGTTTTTACAGAGGGAATTTTGGGTATCTCATTTCGTCACAAGATAATTCAGAAAAAAATGTAGAAGAGACAGGAAACACTGTTATTATTATTATTATTATTATTATTATTATTATTATTATTATTATTTACCATCTCTTGGGGAATAAAATATATAAAACCAAGCAAATTATATATGATCAAATCCCTCTGTAAAAACCTTCAGGGTATAGACAGGAATAAAAATGTCAAGTTTGGTGTTTGTAAGTGTTTCTAAAGTGGAGATTCATGGCTCAGTGTAGGAGAAAAAACTCATTTTGAGAAAACGGCCTTTAAAAATATGCTCGTAATTGAAATCTATTGACACACAGATAAAGTGCTATAAAAGAAACACTTAACAGTATCTTTTGGATGTTTTCTATCCTCTAGTCTGAGAAAAAAAAAAAAACACTTTATAAAACACCAAAAAGCCCAAAATCTCAAACTTGACAGGTGCATGAAAAGTGTTTTTGCCTGCAGTGTCTGCCCTTAAAGGGACGGTTCACCCAAAAATGAAAATTCTGTTATTAATTACAAACCTGGAAGACCTTCGTTCATCTTCAGAACACAAATTAAGATATTTTGATGAAATCTGAGAGCTTTCTGATCCTGCATAGACAGCAATGGAAATCAAATGTTGCCAGGCCAAGAAACGTATACTGACGATAGAAAACGATAATGGCCCAGAAACGATAATGACGGAGGATGGTGACTTGGAGGAGAAGAATTGTTGAATAAAGTTGTTATTTTTGTTTTCTTTGTGCACAAAAAGTATTCTTGTAGCTTTGTAAAAATGTAAGGTTGCTGATGTCCCATGGACTATTTTAACAATGTCCTACCTTTCTGGGCCTTGAACGTGTTAGTTGCATTTCTGTCTAAAGCTCTCGGATTTCATAAACAATATCTTAATTTGTGTTCCGATGATAAACAAAGGTCTTAGGAGTTTGGAACGACATGAAGGTGAGTAAATGCCCTCACGAAAAATAAGTTTATTCAAGTGTGCTATTGGTATACTTCTTTTTAACGAAAAATCAAGCCAATTATATATGAACAAATCCCTCTGGAAAACCTTCAGGATATAGACAGGAATAAAAATGTAAAGTTTGGTGTGTGTAAGTGCTACTGAAGTGGAGATTTATGGCTCAGTGTAGGAGAAAAAAATCATTTTGAAAAAACAGCCTTTAAAAAAAAATGCATTGTAATTGAAACCTATTGACACAAATTGATAAAGTGCTATAAAAGAAACACTTGACAGTGTTTTTTGGATGTTTTCTTTCCACTAGTCTAAAAAAAGTATTTATGAAAACACCAAAAAGCCCAAAATCTCAAACTTGATAGGTGCATGCAAAAACAGCGTCTCCTCTTAAAATGACCTTATGACTGGTTTTGTGGTCCAGGGTCACATATAGCAAATGAAAAAAAAAAAAAAAAAGAAGCTTAGCACACATTAAAAAAAAAAAACATCTTTAAAAATTGTATGTTTGTAAAAAGCCCATTCAGAATGCAGTATGCAAACGATCTGAGAAACACTACCAGCCTCAATTCAGTGTGCTAATATTACAGTGACGTAATCGAAATCCCTTGGAACTGGATAGCAAACACCCTAACAATGTATGTCAATGGAAGATCTTTAAACTTTAATTTCATAATCACGAATAATATCTAGACCTATAGCCTACTTCATCTTCATACAGCCCAAATTAAGAACTAATTAAAATAATAATAATAATAACATATTTCATTGTGCATACATATTTGAGCTATTCACAAATGAAGAACAGCGCAATCAATCTGTCATAAGAGCCAACAATATTGATAGCACGCAATGTTGATTTTAAAGTTTAAGATTGATTTGTACACCAGCTGGATGTGTTTTGGGGGTTGCATTTTGTCAAAGTCAAAAAGCCCACCAGTGATATTTTGTTTTCGAAATGTCTTCGAACTTCCCCTCAATAATAGCCTTTGGTAATAATATTAACAGTGATGTTTGCATGCCTAACTATTGTTAAAGAAGCACTCACAAGAGGGTCTGAACGGATCTGTTGGCCTTCAGAGCATCTGCCAGCTGCTTGGTCCGGCTGATGGTGGACACCACTCCGAGGTTCAGGTTGAGCTGAGCCAGAGAGTGCGACTCCGCCACGCCGCGACACACACGGCCGAAGTCTCGGTCGGACAGCTGACAGCCGCGAACCGACAGCAGCCGCACGCTGTTCTCCTTCAGGCTGTCGCATATGTCTTTGATTTCAGCACCGGACAGCGCCTCTCCCGTTATCTGAATAGAGCCCGGCAGCATTTCGGTGGTGTCAAGCTTGATTAACGGGCATTATGGATCCTGGAGGTCGGATCCGCAATGTCTAATCCACCCGACGCCAGCGCACCAGCTACAGGCTCGGAATATCGCGGAAGGTGTGGTGCTGCTGCTGCCGCTGCTGCTGCCTACTTCAGCGTTTTGTGCTTCCTCTGTGTTTGCCTCCCGACATGCTTGAGGATCCTCAAGGCTGTGAACCAGAGAGGATGATGATGCTGGTGCTGTCGGCTACTATGGACACCCTCTAAACGTCGCTCACGCTTTTAAATTGTTCACAACTCACCAACGAAACGGGTATTAGGCGACTCCAGGCTTGAGGTAATCCGTCTGACAGCTGATGCTGGGATTGGCCACAAGGAGAGAACGTGTCTGTGCCGAGAGAGCGTGTGAACGGAAAATGGGCGCTAACTCTTGAGGTAACGTGTGGAGGCTATTCCACTGTATGGATGATTACTGGGTCTTGGAAGTAGGTTGCATCTATTGCATGAAATAGAACACCGGGGCAAGTTGTCACACACTGAAGTGAGCGTAGGTTTATTTTAGAAAGTGAATTTCTGCTACATATCCTATGCTGACAAGTCCTCACTACGAATAAATAAAGAAAAAAAAAATATATATTTTCACAGTTATTCCTAATGAAACTTCTTTTTTTTTTCTTAATTCAATGCCACAAGAACAAGAGGTATTACATATTCATATTAAATTAACATTAGCTGCCAGAGAAAAAAGAAAGACATTAAATTACATAAATTTCAATGTTTTAGAGCATTACATGTTTTCAGTGCTTTTTTGTTTTTGTTTGTTCCAAGAGATTTACATACGATTTGAAGTCATTAATAAAATGAGAAAAATGTGGTTTACATTGAGCCCACTTTTTCTTATGTATATGGAATTTTCCTAATAAAATAAACAAATGTGTAATATGTTGTTCTTTACAATTCAAGTTTTCATTTTCTGTATAAAAAAGCACATCAAGCATACACATTTCTATCATACATTCCATTTTTCTGTTAATATAGAATTCCATATCTTTTTAAAATAATTTAGAGTAAATACAATGAAAAAAGATGCATATAATCATTTTCAGGCTTTTATGGCTCATATATGGAGCTCATACTCCTTATCCACCTTATTCTTCAATGCATGCGTGAGACTTATGGTTCATTAGCAGCTCTAGGGAAATAACAAGAAAAATAACAATGTGCAGTAAACGGTAAAACTGTTTGCATTACAAACCAGTGTGTTCAAAATTAAGTACAATAATATGGTAAGACACACCAATTTGCAATATCAAGCAGCAAAACAAGCCGACGCGAATGAGACCGGAAGCCAGAGCCATAAAATTTACAAATGGCAGCGGCCACACTAACAGCAAAAATAAGGTGGATACTACTTATTCAGAGTCCCAAACTGAGCAAAAATATGCAATTTTCTGCAGTTAGTGATATTTCAATGGCCACCAAGTAAAATGAAATTTCAATGAGATTTCATAACAGTAGACTTACTTACAACGAACATAAAATGCAATGCAAAGTATGAATAAATGTTTCTCAAGAGCCTGGTGTGTCATACAGTTGAGGTCAAAAGTTTACATACACCTCATTCTACAAAATGATAATTAGTTTACCAAAATAAGAGGGATCATACAAAATGCATGTTATTGTTTTTACTTAGTACTGACCTGAATAAGATCATTCACATAAAAGATGTTTACATATAATTCACAAGAGAAAACAATAGTTAAATGTATTATTGTAACGGGTGTTTTTGGTTTTGTTTTGGGGTTTTGTTTCATGTTCATGTTTTCATGTCTTTTATTATGTAATCATTTCATGCTGTTGTGTCTTGCTTCCCTTCCCTCATGTATTCCTGCCATTGGTCCCTTTGTTCCATGTGTCTTGTTCTGATTGGTTGCTATGGTCTTGTTCCTTGATTCTCATTGGTTGTTTGTGTCATGTGACCTGTATTGTCTAGTATAAATAGCCCTTGTGTTTGAATGGTTCCCTGTCGCGTATTAAAGTTGTAATGAAGTTGTATCTGCTGTTTGGTGAGTGTTTATCAAGTCAAGTTTATGTCAAGTCTGTATCAAGTCAAGTCAAGTCAAGTCAAGTCTGTTCATGCCAAGTCAAGCCTTTGTCAAGTTATCAAGTCAAGTCTGTTTCATGCCAAGTCAAGTCAAGTCTAGTCTCGTCATTGTTCGGATTACGTTTGTTGTTTGGATTTCACGTTTGGATTGTTTGTTTGGATTATGGATTATCGTCACTGTAAATAAACTGCACTTGGGTTCATCACATCTCGCCGTCTCAGTGGACATTTGTTACAATTATAAAGTTTACACACACTTGATTCTTAATACTATGTTGTTACTTGAATGATCCACAGATTTTTTTTTTTTTTTTAGTGATAGTAGTTGAGTCCCTTGTTTGTCCGGAACAGTTAAACTGCCTGCTGTTCTTCAGAAAAATCCTTCAGGTCCTTTTTGTTGTCATCTTTTCACACTGGGGACAACTGAGGGACTCATATGTAACTATTACAGAAGGTTCAAACGCTCACTGATGCTCCAGAAGGAAAAAGGAAAAAAATGATGCATGAAGAGCCAGGGGTGTAAACTTTTGAGCAGAATAATGGTGTGTACATTTTTTGTTATTTTGCCAAAATATCATATTTTTTCTCATTTAGTACTGATGTGTTTAGATACTTATGTGTTTCCCTGAAGACAAAATAAGTCAAATTTACCCTGATCTTCAAATTCAAAATATTTTCACCCCCGGCTCTCGTGCATCATGTTCCTTCTGGAGCATCAGTGAGTGTTTGAACCTTATGTAATAGTTGCACATTAGTCCCTCAGTTGTTCTCAGTGTGAAAAGCTGGATCTCAAAATCATACAGTCATTGTTGGAAAAGGTTCAAATACACAAAAATGCTGAAAAACCAAATCATTTGTGGGACAGAATATAATTTGCAAAGTGTATGGATTTGTTTTTTGAACAGTGGGCAGTTTAACTGTTCTGGACAAACAAGGGACTCATGAACAACTATCACTAAAAAAAAAACAAACAGCTGTGGATCATTCATGTAACAACATTTTTAAACTTTTGACCTCAACTATATTTGATACTTATATTTTAGAATGAATGTTTCACAAATGATGTATAGATAATGAAGTTGCTTCAGTCTTCAAGTGTTCATATACTTCTTAAAAATCAGATAATTTAAAGTTCTTACAACTTTGTGTATCAAATAACATATAGTAGGCTTTATATGGTTAAAATCTGCCTAATCTCTAAAATCCAAGTCTGAATGTGTGTTAGTGTTACTGTGTTTACTTGTTACCCAACAGCTACTACAAAATATATCAAAACTTTGTTGTTAGCCATTGTTCATATGCACAAATAATATTCATCCGGTTGCAGCTCTGTGGCACAGGTGGGTCTTGTGAATAATATATTGAATGGATCCACATGGAGATCACTTGTTTTCCCTTCAGCAACAGTCTGAGGATGTGAAGGTGGATAGTATAACCAATTGTACCCAGAGCGTGTCTGGTTGCATGGCCCTATCTTTGTGACAGCCTCAGTGAGAGCAGAGAAACGTGAGCCCTGAATGAAGCAAACACAATTAATTCCTAATGCAGCCCAGTGTATGGACTCACCTTAACTTACCCTGATCATTGCAGTCAACCAGAACACCATCTAAGGACAAAAAGAAAGTGTTTTCAATCGTTTTTTCATCCTGCACACTAGTACTGTCTTAGAACATTTTGCTGCAGCACTTTTCCTTCAAGTTTCAAGACTGACCTGAATATTTCTAATAATACAAGAAAAGAAATGAGAATAGAGACTGACCCTTTTATCTATCTGTCTAACTACCTATCTACAGTTGAGGTCAAACGTTTTTTTAATTTGAAGAGTAGGGTAAATTTAACTTATTTTGTCTTCCGGGAAACATGTAACCATCTTCTGTAGCCTCTGGAGGGCAGTACTAAATGAAAATAATACGATATTTAGGCAAAATAAGAAAAATGTACACATCTTAATTCTGTTCAAAAGTTTTCATCCCTGGCTCTTAATGCATGATTTTTCCTTCTGAAGCATCAGAGATCATTTGAACCTTCTGTAATAGTTGCATACGAGTCCCTCAGTTGTCCTCAGTGTGAAAAGATGGATCTCAAAATCATACAGTCATTGATGGAAAGGGTTCAAATACACAAAAATGCTGAAGAACCAAAGAATTTGTGGGACCTGAAGGACTTTTCTGAAGAACAGCAGGCAGTTTAACTGTTCAGGACAAACAAGGGACTCATGAACAACTATCTTGAACAAATCCAACTAATCCAACTATTATTTTCTCTTGTGGACTATATGTAAACATATTTTATGCAAATATCTAATTCAGGTCAGTATTAAATAAACAATAACATGCATTTTGTATGATCCCTCTTATTTTAGTAACATGGCTTTTTTTCATGGGCACAGGCTTTTGTCTCATAACAGGGTTATGTTGTAGATAATTTTAGACTGGCTCTACAGAGCACTTAAAGTAGTTTAGTAGTTTAACCTACTTTGCCATCTTTTAGATGCAAATTTGAAACACTTTTATTTCGGGAAGCACAGTAATAGTGCCATTTCACTTCAAAAGTTTCTCTTTGGGACTTCTTTGAAAGCATTTTTTTTTTAAAGCGGTCATGTTATTGTATTTATTTATTTATTTTCCTCAAAGTCCCACTTATATTTTTTGTCTTTTTTCTTTCTTTTAAAACAAAGCAAATGTGGTTGTGATGCCTAGAACCCTTGATGATAGCTGGTCCCTAGTGTATTTTATAAAAAAAAAAAAAAAGAAACGTCTTGCCGTTTCTCATTTTGATGCTGGGTTTTATATGGAGCTGAGGATGTGGATAGGCTCTGATTTCTGTTTTGGCGGGCTTATGTCAGGATAATGCTTTTTAGCATTATAGATAGTTCACAAATGGCCTGAAGAAAATTATTCACATTGACAGTCTATTACATCCTAGTCTATTTTCTTAAAATAAACATTAAAATAAACTCTACACACTACAAAAAAATCTAGAACTGAATATTTATGACAGCATAAATGTTTCCTTCTTTGCCTGTTACACTATATACCTCACACCTGAAATCACTGATTAAGCGAATCTGCTGCACCTCTCCAATCTAGATCATTTCTAATTAATTCATGTTGTAACATCTGCTCTAATGTCGGCCATTTAGTTGGATTCAGGTTAGACACTCGCTAATCAGATCATTGCATTCTGCACACATTTTTAGGAAAGAGCTGGTTAGTCATGACCATGTGACACTGCATTATCCTCTCTTTTCATGCGGCAATTTTCAGGAAATCACAGATTTGGATTGACCAACTTCTTTTGGCCCTTGTCTGGACAACCTTCTGGCACAGGGTTTCAGTCACTTTAAAGCAACCCACCATCTTGCAATCTTAAAAGAGTAGTTCACTTCCAGAGCAAAAAATTACAGATAACGTACTTACCCTGTTGGAAGGTGTCTTTCACATTGTCCCACAGCAACATTAAAATAGTTATTTGACATATGTGACCCTGGACCACAAAACCAGTCATAAGGTTAAATTTGACAAAACTGAGATGTATGCATCATATGAAAGCTCAATAAATAAGCTTTCTATTGATGTATGGTTTGTTAGGATAGGACAATATTTGGCCGAGATACAACTATTTGAAAATCTGGAATCTGATGGTGCAAAAAAAATCTAAATACTGAGAAAATCACCTTTAAAGTTATCCAAATGAAGTTCTTAACAATGCATATTACTAATCAAAAATTACATTTTGATATATTTATAGTATGAATTTTACAAAAAATCTTCATGGAACATGATCTTTACTTAATTTCCTAATGATTTTTGGCATAAAAGAAAAATAAATAATTTTGACCCATATTTTTGGCTATTGCTACAAATATACCCCAGTGACTTAAGACTGGTTTTGTGCTCCAGGGTCACATATTTGAACATTTTTAAAAAAGGTAACACAATAGTTACTTTCCCTGGTAATTAGTTACTTTTATAATGATGTAACTCAGTTACTATTTGTGAGAAGTAACTAACTATAACTAATTACGTTTTTAAAGTAACTTGCCCAACACTGGTTGTAACAAGTGGTTTTTTGAGTTATTTTAAGAGTTATTTTATTCTTACTATTAGGTTATTTACACTTTTTCTCAATTGATTTAACACTTTTTCCAATGCAATGTACTTGTTCTCAAAACAACTTGCACAGCCATCCAAACACTTAAATTTTACTGCAAAATTAATCACTGCAATTTTTTCTACTAATGCATTTATTAAAAGTAATTTTTAACATCAAATCTATAGGTGTGTTCTCTATTGATTATAAAGCACATTCAGCTGTAGATGCACATATATGCTAATGACAAGACATATTTATTGCAATTCTTCAACAGGGAGTTTTGTTTTAAATATATATTGTGTAAATCTAAATTAAATACAAATTGTTATCCAACATCTGCTATCACCCATGAGAATAAAACTAATTGCCCCTTTAAACTCTTTGTGCCACCTTTAGCAGCAAGAACTGCAAACAAACAGTCTGTCATTTTAATGGTAGGTTTATTTTAACAGTGACAGACAGAATAACAACAACAAGTCCAGAAAACGCATTTTACACATGTTATAAATTGATTTTCATTTTAATGAGTGAAATAAGTATTTGATCCCTTATCAATCAGCAAGATTAATGGGAGTGCTCCTAATCTCAGCTTGTTATCTGTATAAAAGACACCTGTCCACAGAAGCAATTAATCAATCAGATTCCAAACTCTCCACCATGGCCAAGACCAAAGAGCTGTCCAAGGATGTCAGGGACAAGATTGTAGACCTACACAAGGCTGGAATGGGCTACAAGACCATCGACAAGCAGCTTGGTGAGAAGGTGACAACAGTTGGTGCGATTATTCGCAAATGGAAGAAACACAAAATAACTGTCAGTCTCTTTCAGTCTGGGGCTCCATGCAAGATCTCACCTCGTGGAGTTTCAATGATCATGAGAACGGTGAGGAATCAGCACAGAACTACACGGGAGGATCTCAAGACAGCTGGGACCATAGTCACCGAGAAAACAATTGGTAACACACTACGCGGTAAAGAACTGAAATCCTGCAGCGCCTGCAAGGTCCTCCTGCTCAAGAAAGCACATGTACAGGCCCGTCTGAAGTTTGCCAATGAACATCTGAATGATTCAGAGGAGAACTGGGTGAAAGTGTTGTGGTCAGATGAGACTAAAATCAAGCTCTTTGGCATCAACTCAACTCGCCGTGTTTAGAGGAGGAATGCTGCCTATGACCCCAAGAACACCATCCCGACCGTCAAACATGGACGTAGTAACATTATGCTGTACCGTCAAATCTTGGGTGAGAACCTCCTTCCCTCAGCCAGGGCATTGAAAATGGGACGTGGATGGGTTTTACCCAAAACACACGGCCAAGGCAACAAGGAAGTGGCTCAAGAAGAAGCACATTAAGGTCCTGGAGTGGCCTAGCCAGTCTCCAGCCCTTAATTCCATAGAAAATCTGTGGAGGGAGCTGAAGATTCGAGTTGCCAAAAGTCAGCCTCAAAACCTTAAAGGAACACTCCACTTTTTTTGGAAATAGGCTCATTCTCCAACTCCCCCCGAGTTAATAAGTTGAGTTTTACCGTTTTGAAATCCATTCAGCCGTTCTCCTGTTCTGGCGATATCACTTTTAGCATAGCTTAGCATAGATCACTGAATCCTATTAGACCAATAGCATCGCGTTCAAAAATGTCCAACGAGTTTCCATATTTGTTGTATTTAAAACTTGACTCTTCTGTAGTTATATCGTGTACTAAGACCAGTGGAAATGCAAAGCTGCGAGTTTCTAGGCAGATAAGATTAGGAACTACACTCCCATTCCGACGTAATAGTCAAGGAAGTTTGCTGCCGTAATATGGCCGAAGCAGGCGGAGTATTATCAAAAATGAGTTCCCAGCTAGTTTAGCATTTGCACATGTGCTGCGTGGTATTACTGCTCCTGCTTCGGCCATATTACGGCAGCAAACATCCTTGACTATTACGCCGGAATGGGAGTGTAGTTCCTAATCTTATCAGCCTAGAAAATTGAAGCTTTGCATTTCCACCGGTCTTAGTACACGATATAACTACAGAAGAGTCAAGTTTTAAATAGGACAAATATCAAAACTCGTTGGTCATTTTTGAACGTGATGCTACTGGTCTAATAGGATTCAATGATCTATGCTAAGCTATGCTAAAAGTGATATCGCCAGAACAGGAGAACGGCTGAATGGATTTCAAAACGGTAAAAATCAACTTATTAACTCGGGGGGAGTTGGAGAATGAGCCTATTTCCAAAAAAAGTGGAGTGTTCCTTTAATGAATTGTTGAGGATCTGCAAAGAGGAGTGGGACAAAATCCCTCCTGAGATGTGTGCGAACCTGGTGGCCAACTATAAGAAATGTCTGACCTCTGTGATTGCCAACAAGGGTTTTGCCACCAAGTCATGTTTTGTAAAGGGGTCAAATACTTATTTCACTCATTAAAATGCAAATCAATTTATAACTTTTTTGAAATGTGTTTTTCTGGATTTTTTTTTTATTCTCGGATTTCAATGGAAATTCATCTGCACCACCTACCTCTCCTTCCACCCTGTTGTCCACTTCCTCTGTCAATGTCATCTTACAGTTTTCCCTCTTTCCACTATATCAGTGCCCTCCTCTCTACTCATCTCTTTTCTCACACCTTCCTCTCTGCTCAGTTACACTCTTCTTTACTCCTTTCACTCAACCACCTTAGACTTATTTGTTCTTGCTCTTTCCCTTTTATTATTACTCTAAAGGAATTGTGATAAACGTGTAAACGATTAAGAAAACATTTCCTGTGCTGTGTTTATAATTAACCGAATAGTTATAATTTTAGGGTCAATCAAAAATATACAGTGTTCATTTAATAGAATGACAAATGACAGAATTTTGTTTGTTGTGTTTGGACAAATGGTACATAAATATTTGTAGTTTGTGTAAAACCTTTTTCTGAAATGTTTAAGTATTGGTTGATTGAATTAACTATTGTGAAAACATTTGAGAGCTTTGTGCACATTGTTTTGAGAAAATTATTTGCATGATTTGTAATTTGTATGAAACGAATGAAAACGTACAAGCTGTTTAGAACAATTACAAACTGTTTAGCTCACTGTTTCTCTCAAACTTTGGAGAAATGTGTCTAATCGATTGAGAAAAACTAAGTTGCTTTTCTACCCCCTCGAATCAGTCTGGCAGTTCTCCTCTGACCTCTGGCATCAACAAGGCATTTTTGACCAAAGAACTGCCACTCACTGGATATTTTCTCTTTTTCAGACCATTCTATGGTTGTTCATAAAAATCCATGTTCAGGTTTAGCAAGCTACTCTTCAGAGCATCAGCTTGTTAAATGCAGCATAAATACAAAATACTGTGCGTATTATTTAATCACTTTAATGTGAGTCTAAATTCCAAGTATTAACATATCCCAGCATGATACCTCTAATCACGAATAAGGACAACAGCGTTTCTTTATTTTCTCTTTACAAGAACCCTTTAAATAAGAAGCTCACATGTAAAAGACAACATAATGAGAGAGCAGGAAACCCTCACCCCCAACCATAGCTTTAAATAGCAGGAATCAGACTGCACCACAATGGCTGGTTAAATACGGATTAGGATAAAAAGATTGCATGCACCATTACAATCTTTCTCATCTTCAAAATAAAATTTCATTGCATTTCTATATTTATAAGCACTTTACCTTCTGACCAAGATAGATTTCTCTAGACTTCCTTGGCAACTGTGAAAATATCTAAAAAAAAAAGAATAATTATGCAACAACAAGATTTAAAAACAGAAGTGTTGTGTGATGTCACTCAGTAACTGAGACAGTTTGTGAGGACAATCAGTCCAATCAGTGCACTCACACAGAGTGCAAACATCCATGTCAACAGGGTTTTTGAAGAACAATTATTAGTATCAGCCTCCATAAGGTGTCCATAAATATTCTGAATAAACCATTTTAATATTAGCAGGTCATATGCACTGAAACCCTTAGGAAAAATGATTAAGACAAGTGTAAAGTAAATGGGATAATGTGTCAAAAGTGTTGCCTCATAAAAATATGAGCCAAAATTACATGAAGCCGTTTTGACCTATGAGCATCCTTTTAGGTTTGACAGCGTCAGGAACAACATATGAGATACAAACTGAGCTCAGGCCTAAGGTGCTCAACAGAGACTGCCCCATGATTTTGTGTCACCCTGATCCTACATATGTACAACAGCCTCACTGGACTGTGTGACCAAACCAGAAGACAGATATATAATCACTGTGACTGTACAATTGCAGCTATTGACTTGATGGTGGCATTTACAACAACGTTTGCAACAACGGGAACATCTCGGGCCACTCTCTGGATGGGTGGGATGTTGGGTCCTTCCAAGGTATCCAGAATACCTGCAAACAGAAAAAACATGACAATGACAAAGCCTGTAACACTGCAAAATCTTGATTGTAAGTACAGAAGCCCAATATCTTAGGCTTTTTGGTGTCAAATTTATTGACTTAAAATGACTTTTTAAAATTTTTTAGGGGAACTTGGTGCTAACATTTAAAGAGTAGTTCACTTCCAGAACAAAAATGTACACATAACGTACTCTCCCCCTTGTCATCCAAGATGTTCATCTCTATATTTCTTCAGTTGTAAAGAAATAATGTTTTTTGAGAAAAAACATTTCAGGATTTCTCTCCATATAGTGGATATCTATGGTGCCCCAGAGTTTAAACTTCCAAAATGCAGTTTAAATGCAGCTTCAAATGGGCTCTAAACGATCCCAGCCGAGGATAAAGGGTCTTATCTAGCGAAACAACAATGGAATCCATGTTTCCCTCAATGAACCGCAGCTCCCCAGTACCAGCAGCACTCATGCAGCCCCAGACCATGCTGCTACCACCACCATGCTTGACTGTAGGCAAGACACAATTTTCTTGGTTCTCCTCACCAGGGGATCACCACACATGCTGGACACTATCTGAGCCAAACAAGTTTATCTTATAGTCTCATCAGACCACAGGACATGGTTCCAGTAATTCATGCATTTAGAAAGGTTGTCTTCAGCAAACTGTTTGTGGGATTTCTTGTGAGCCAGCTTCAGATGAGGCTTCCTTCTGGGGCGACGCCTATGCAAACTGACTTGTTACAGTGTGCGGCGTACGGTCTGAGCACTGACAAGCTGACCTTCCACTTCTGCGACTTTTAAAGCCGTTTATTGAAGCCAGGTTCTGCACCTGACGCACAGAACGAGTGCTCAGCTTTGTTGATCGACACTTGCAAGGCCTGTTTCGAATGGAACCCATCTTGGAAAACCTTTGTATGACCCTAACCACTGTAGTGTAACTCAGTTTCAGGGTGATACTGAACCTCTAATAGCCTTGGCCATTTTTGTGGAGAGCAACAATTCTAATTCTCAAATCCTCAGAGAGTTCTTTGCCATTAGATGCCATGTTGAACATCCAGTGGTCAGTATGAGAGAATTGTACTTAAAGCAACTAATTTTAACTGCTCTAATACAAGATACACAAATTTGTATGGTCCTGTCAAGCAGACAAAAACATAAACATGATGAATAGGACATGTGGCTTTGCATGGTTAAACAACATACTGCTATCACTTAGGGTGTACTCAGTTTTGTTGCCAGCTTTTGACAATAATGGCTGTATGTTGAGTTATTTTCAGAGGACAGTAAATCTATACTGCTATACAAGCTGCACACTGACTACTCTAAAATATATCCAAGTTTAATTTCTACAGTATTGTCTCTATTCTAAAATGGTTGCTGAAATGTGAGGGGTGAGATACTGTATATGAGAAGGCAACAAATATGTCGAGTAATACAGATATAAGCAAGGTACTGCTCACCCACAGGTAAGAACTACATGTTTCAGACAAAATGAAAGTTTTCAAACTGGCCTCATTTTGGTGGGCTAAAAATAAAAAAGGACCAAAAACAGAGTAGGTGCTCAACCATCTCTAAAATTAGATTTAAGAGGGAATTTCAATTACTAAAGGTCACAATAATGCCTTGAAGACATTCTCGTGCACCATCTCTTTCATTACATTGTTGCACTAAAGGGAAGGCACACTTGTTAACTTGTTTCAATTTTTTTTTTTTTTTTTTACATTTATAGACCTTTAGTAAGCAATTCAGTGCTCCAGTGAAGTATTTTAACAATGCTTTTTTATTTTCCGTTAAATTATTTTAAATTAAAATGCATTTGCCACAATAGTAATATATTGTAAATTTATTATATATTGCAAAGATGCTGCACATATAAAGTAGTAAAATTGCAATTATTTTAATGCAACTTTTATTTGGACATTTCCTACAGGCCATGTCATTAAACTAGTTTTATAATTCTTCATTTTGTGAGTCATTACTACTAATACATTTGTTTGTGTCATTTAAAATGCTCATGGATGTCTCTGCAGGCATGTATTTAAATGTTTTATAAAATGTTTTGTATAAAAATATGTGTAAGGAAATATTGCTGTATATTACGACACTACCAGTCGAAAAATTTTGAACAGAAAGATTTTTAATGTTTTTTAAAAAATTATCTTCTGCTTACCAAGTCTGCATTTAATTGATCCAAATTACAGTAATAAAAACAGTACAGAATATTGAATATGAAATATAGGAATATGAAATATTTTTACTATTTAAAATATTTGTTTTATTTGAATATATTTTAAAATGTCATTTATTCCTGTGACCAAAGCAAAATTTTCAGCAATATTACTCCAGTATTCAGTGCCACATGATCCCTCAGAAATCATACTAATATGCTGGTTTGCTGTTCAAGAAAATGTTTATTAATATTAATTTAAAACAGCTGAGTACATTTTTTTTCAGGATTCTTTGATGAATAGAAAGACCCAATGATCAGCATTTATCTGAAATAAAAAGCTTTTGTAACAAGCATTTTTGGGGAAAGAAATTATAGAAATGAACAATTTTATTTAGGAAGGATGCTTTAAATTGATCAAAAGTGATGATAAAGACATCTATAATCTTACAAAAGATTTCTATTTCAGATAAATGCTGTTCTTAACATGACAATAAATGTTTTTTGAGAAGCAAATCAGAATTTTAGAATGATTTTTGAAGGATCATGCTTTGAAATCACAGGAATATAATTTTTTTATTTAGTAAAAATTATTTTAAATAGTAAAAATATTTCAAAAATTGTATGTTTTTGCTGTACTTTGGATCAAATAAATGCAGGCTCAGTGAGCGGAAGAGACCTTAAAAAAAAGTACTGTTCAAAGACTTTTGACTGGTAGTGTATGTATTGTTATATTAGTGCATATGAATTAATAATAATGCATAAACACAAATAAATGTTTCCTTTTGTTCATTAAACCCTGAAATGTGTGGAAATGTTATTTTTGATTATTTTTACTAGATTTTAACGGTTTTGTTTTTCATGGTATTAAAATGTGACAATGTGCTTTCATGACAACTCTCTGAGAGTTTAACATGGTAATATACATGGCAATGTTAAAATGTTTGGTCTTGGCGAAATAGATCTGCTATGCTGCTGCGGCAGAGCAAATAACGAGACTTGCTACTGCTAAAACATCCACAGACATGCTGCTGTAAGCATGTAGGAAATACTGCTGCTGCACATACAACATATGAAATAACCCCCACATATAACATAAATAAAATCACCCTGCAGCAGATCTACATGGGTGGAGCTGGGGAAGGCGGAGGGTTTCTGAAGCATGCTTGAACTGCTATAGCAAGCACTAGCCAAGTATTTAAATGCTGAGCAGCAAGCTCATTGGCTGCTGATGTGAAAAGAAACCAAGAATGGAAGAATTTTGAATTTAATTTGCTCTCAGACTCATGTCTTACCTTCAACCATCTTATGGTAAGCAAAGTGCAGGTAGAGCAGAAAGAGCATGTGAAGAGCAGCAAGGGTTCCACACAAGATGAGGCGAGGAGTCTGACCAACAGTACGGGAAATCAGTACAGCCACCTGAAAGATAACAAAGCAATGAAAGTAAAGCAAGATATGGTGATTATATAGTGATACTTGCACAATCTTTTTTCATTACCATGCGTAGAGTAGAGAGTCCTCCAATCACCAGCCAGAGAATGTAGAAGAGCGAGTGGAAGTGGACATTGTAAGTGATGAGAAGGACCACACAGTGGCCAAAGAGACCATAACCCTGAAAACAAAGATAATATGAGACACTCCTAAACAGCCCTAGCATGATGGGGGCATATCATGTGTGACCCTGGGCCACAAAACCACAAGTCTTGAGTAGCACGAGTATATTTGTAGCAATAGCCAAAAATACATTGCATGAGTCAAAATGATTGATTTTTCTTTTATGCCAAAAATCATTAGAATATTTAGTAAAGATCTTGTTCCATGAAGATATTTTGTAACTTTCCTACTGTTAACTTATCAAAACGTAATTTTTGATTAGTAATATGCATTCATTTGGACAACTTTAAAGGCGATTTTCTCAATATTTTGATTTTTTTTGTACCCTCAGATTTCAGATTTCCAAATAGTTGTATCTCAGCCAAATATTGCCCTATCCTAACAAACCATACATCAATGTAAAGTTTATTTTATTATTAATCTATTTCTAAAAATGTACCCTTATGACAGGTTTTGTGGTCCAGGGTCACATATACTCTCTTCATGGGTCATGTGAGGTACTTACTAGCAAAGACAACATCTGCAGCATGGTAATCTGAGCGTTGCACAGGTAAGCAAGGAAATAGATGAAGGAGGACACTCCCATCCAGTATCCAAAACAGGTTCCAATGGCAGTTCCCATGAGCGTACCCTCTCTCTGTTTCAACAAATTGTTCACAATGTGAAATCTTGGATGACATTTCTCACTGACATAGACAAATGTGTGTAAAGCTGCTTACAATGACGGTTCCTGATGTTTTCATTCCATGGAGCAGGATAGCAACCATTGTGAACACTAGCATCATTGGTCCATACAGCTCTCCAGCAACTTTCTGGGTTTAAAAGTTAAAAATAAAACACTAATGAAGAAACATATCTCATAACACCTGCTGTTATAAGTCTGCGATGTCCAGTGGACTGAGTAACAAAGATTTGTCCCACTTTTGGCTTTTTAAAAAGCTCAAAACTAAATAAAATGGGTTGTGTGACAATGAGGAAAACACATCAAGATAAGCAACATATAAGTAAATTAGGAAATCATAATAATACGATCAAAGTATGAACTCTCAGTCAGGTAGCAGAAGAAATGTGTCAGATTATGTACAGTTGAAGTCAAAAGTTTACATACACCTTGCAGAATCTGCAAAATGTTAATTATTTGACCAAAATAAGAGGGATCATATAAAATGAATGTTATTTTTTATTTAGTCCTGACTTTTACTGACATTTACATATAGTCCACAAGAGAAAATAATAGTTGAATTTATAAAAATTACCTGGTTCAAAAGTTTACATACCCTTGATTCTTAATGCTGTGTTGTTACCTGAATGACTGTATGATTTTGAGATCCAGCTTTTCACACTGAGGACAACTAAAGGACTCATATGCACCCATTACAGAAGATTCAAATACTCACTGATGCTCCAGAAGGAAACATGATGCATTGAACTTTTAATTTGAGGATCAGGGTAAATTTAAATTATTTTGTCTTCTGGGAAACATGCAAGTATCTTCTGCAGCTTCTGGAAAGCAGTACTAAATTTAAAAAATATGACATTTAGGCAAAATAAGAAAAATGTACACATCTTCATTTTGTTCAAAAGTTTTCACCCCTGGCTCTTAATGCATGTTTTTTCTTCTGAAGCATCAGTGAGCGTTTGAACCTTCTGTAATAGTTGCATATGAGTCCCTCAGTTGTCCTCAGTGTGAAAAGATAGATCTCAAAATCATACAGTCATTGTTGGAAAAGGTTCAAATAAACAAAATGCTGAAAAACCAAAGAATTTGTGAGACATGAAGGATTTTTCTAAAGAACAGTGGCGAGTTTAACTGTTCAGGACTCATGAACAGCTATTTGTTGAACAACCACTTATTCGGATCAGTGCTAAATAAAAAATAACATGCATTTTGTATGATCCCTCTTATTTTGGTAAAATAATGTAAGGTGCAAGGTGTATGTAAACTTTTGACTTCAACTGTACAACAGGTTTTTCAGCAAAAATAATTTATGATCATATTGATCTTTTAGAGGCCTTAGAAATTAGTGTTTCAGATAAGATACAGTAGGCTTTATAGGAATAATAACACTCATCTCTCTCACTCAAGGATCCCCTGCTCTTACCAATACAGTTAAACTTGATTTCTATTGTTTATTGCTTACAACTGAAATAATAAAGTGTCTTACCTGTGGAAAGTTGATCATTCGGACTGGGATCAAGGATTCAACCAACCTGTGGATCAAGCAGTTGGTTAACCAGTGATGATGCCACAGCAGACACTGCTAAACCGCTGTTAGACATGCATCTTACCTGTTTCTAACTTGATTAGGCTCCACATCGAAGTACGGCCGGAGAATGTCAATATTGGCATACAGATTAAATGCTTTTGATGCCTGTCGCTTTCCTGCCTGCCATACCTGTGTGCATACAAGATATATTAGTACTCTTACCTACACAAAGCTGAACAGAACTATTTTAACTATTTATACACTTGCTGTATGGAAATGAGAATCATATGTCAAACAATTTCTTAGCCCTCCCTCTAGCTCACCTCATCGGCAACCTGTCTGCCCAACTGTCCCTTTATGCCTTTCATCCCCAGGAAGTCTCCATATTCTCCGTTGTCCTCCTCCGTAGCTGCTGCCTCTTCTGTCACCTCCTCCTCCTCCTTCATACGCTGATGCATCTCCCCCATATCCTCAAAGCTGGAGCCAGAGGTGTCATCCATGTTCTCCATGTCTATGACTGCCGAACCACTGCCCTGGGGTCAGTCACATAAAAGAATGAACAGTGTTATAAAGTCTCATTTTGATTTAGTAAAAACTCATGATGCCAATTGCACATTTATAATACGTTTGGGAACGCGATGATGTACACTACCAGTCAAACGTCTGTGAACAGTACGATTTTTAATGCTTTTAAAGAAGTCTCTTCTGCTCATTAAGCCTGCATTTATTTGATCTAAAATGCAGCTAAAACAGTAATATTGAAAATTTTTTAATCTATTTAAAAATATTTAAAAAATGTAATTTTTTCCTGTGGTCAAAGCTAAATTCCAGCATCATTACTCCAGTCTTCAGTGTCACATGATCCTTTAGAAATCATTCTAATATGCTGATTTGCTGTTCAAGACTAATTTTTTATGATTATTATCATCAATATTTAAAAGTGTAGTAGAGTAGAGTACATTGTTTTTTCAGGATTCTTTGATGAACAGGAAGATCCAAAGGTCAGCATTTATCTGAAATAAAAAGCTTTTGTAACATTATACACTACCTTGGAATTAGTATTATTGTTTATTTATTTATTTTTTTTGGGAAAGAAATGATAGAAATTGACACTTTTATTTAGCAAGGATGCCTTGAATTGATCACAAGTGATGATTAAGACATTTATAATGTTCTATTTCTATTCTATTAAAGAAACCTGAAAAAATTCTACTCAGCTGTTTTTAACAAAATAACAATAATAAATGCTTTTTAAGCAGCAAATCAGAATATTAAAACAATTCATGAAGGATTGGATGGAGTAATGGCGCTAAATATTTAGCTTTGAAATCACAGGAATAAATTACATTTTAAAAAATATTCAAATCGAAAACAGTTATTTTAAATAGTAAAAATATTTCAAAATTTGACTGTTCTTGCTCTACTTTGGATCAAATAAATGCAGGATTGGTGAACAGAAGAGACTTCTTAAAAAAAAAAAAAAAAAAAAAAATTTAAAATTTAAAAATTTTTGACCAGTAGTGTAGAATATAGAACATTTGTATTGTGTGCACAGTTTACTAAAGACTATGATACATCGTGGATGTTAAACTGCAATAAAGTTTATTTATTTTTTAACATTGTACAATGGTAATACTGGTTATTTGCACATATGTCAGTCTAATAGCATGTTTCTGAGATATAGAATATTATATAAACAAACTGTTTACCACAACAGTTATATCACGGTTTTAAGTCAATAGCTTAATATATATTTTTAATGTAATCTAGAGTAATATCCAAATTGTGCATGAATAGGAACACATACACTGTGGTATGTATCAAGATACAACGAAATATACATTGTACCAGCACAACGACATTTCAAGCGTTTGAGGTCAGACTAAGCTTGATTAACAAAAAACGCTTGTATTTCATAAGTTATGTTATTCTAATAATGATGAGTTAAGGTGAATTACCTGGATAATGTTGTCATCAAAACTACCCCATGGTTCCGTATTCGTGTTTGTGCTTCCTTGTGATGCCGACATTGTTTTGCACAAACAGATACAAGAATATAATAACAAAGGTTAGCGGCTAGTTTGTCACGATGTTACTATCTATAGTTTAATTCTGGTGCTCATTGTATTTGATCATTAAAATGGTTTGTGCGAATTGTTTTGCCAGCTGTACAGCGCTGGGGTAAAAATTTTACGTAACGTGACGTGCCGACGAAGTGTCTGACGCCACTTCCGCTAGACGCAAACAAAAGCGCAGATCAAAACTTCAGCATTTGTTCAATCTTGCAGGAAAACACGTCTTATATTCTTCCGTTGTTTTCATATTAACTCGTTTATAACCACAGAGATATTACTTATCTAGAAAACATTGTCGTTTTAAAGTGTCAACATTAGGCTAATAATAGTATATTATTGTCAGGTCAAAATAAAAGTCGTGTGACGCGTTCTGTAATAGACAATAAAGGCTTTTTTATTGATTATTGAGAAGGGTATGAATAATTTTGAACATGTCACCTTTTTGTTCAAATGTAAATAAAAGATGAGAAATATTTTTTTTCCACAATGATGCCTCTTGTACATTGTCTTATTATCTTCTGGGAGACGTCTGTGTCATTTCTAATTTATAAAAAAAAAAAACTTGCTGGTTGAATAAAAGTAACTTTAAGTCAGAATTTGCCAGGGATATGAATAATTTCGGGCTTGACTGTATATATATATATATAT
>NC_133362.1:39917698-40034400 GCF_049309525.1 Garra rufa | reverse complement strand
ATAACAAAAAAGTGTGAAAAGACTGAAAATATGTCATATTCTAGGTTCTTCAATGTAGCCGCCTTTTGCTTTGATTACTGCTTTGCACAATCTTGGCATTCTCTTGATGAGCTTCAAGAGGTAATCACCTGAAATGGTTTTCACTTCACAGGTGTGCCCTGTCAGGTTTAATAAGTGGGATTTCTTGCCTTATAAATGGGGTTGGGACCATCAGTTGTGTTGTGCAGAAGTATATATAGAATTAAATATTTTATAGAATTAAATATAATTCCACATGTGTCAATTCATAGTTTTGATGCCTTCAGTGTGAATCTACAAATTTCATAGTCATGAAAATAAAGAAAACTCTTTGAATGAGAAGGTGCGTCCAAACTTTTGGTCTGTACTGTATATATATTTTTAATGCATTTTTTTCTGTCACAAAAGTCTAATTTTTTTCTGAAATTTTTCATTCTATCACAAAAATTCAATCACCAGATATAGAATCCTAAGACTCAGACCTTTCCAATGATATGTTTCTTGTCAAGATGTGATTCTAAAAGACAGTAATGCATTTTGTAACAAGACACTGCTTAAGGGGGAGGAGACCGGCAAAAGATTTTAAAGTACCAAGTAAAACATTTGATAGAGAAAAAGGACAACGGAAAAAAGAGCGCCAAGCGTCCCACAGGAGAGTTAAGGTGTTAAAGGCAATTTTCTCAGTATTTAGATTTTTGCACCCTCAAATTTACAGATAGTTGAATCTCAGTCAAATATTGTCATATCCTAACAATCCATACATCAATGGAAAGCTTATTTTATTCATTTTAGCAATTTAATGAATGACCCTTAAGACTGGTTTTGTGGTCCAGGGTCACACACACACACACACACACACATACATATATATATATACACACTACCATTCAAAAGTTTGGGGTCAGTACATTTTTATTGTTTCTTTCTTTCTTTTTTCTTTTTTTTTAAAGAAATTAATACTTTTATTCACCAAGGATGTATTAAGTTAATAATTAAAAGTTTATTAAAAGTTAATAATAAATAATTTACATTGTTGTAAAAAATTTACATTTTGAATAAACACTGTACTTTTTAAACTTGTTATTCATGAAAGAATCCTGAAAAAAAAAAAAAATCACAGGTTCCAAAAAATATTTGGCAGCACAACTGTTGATATTATCCAACAGTGATCATTCTAATAATAAATCAGCATATTAGAATGATTTCTGGAGGATCATGTGACACTTAAGACTGGAGTAACAGCTGATAAAAATTCAGCTTTTCATCACAGGAATAAATTCTATTTTAAAGTATGTTAAAATAAATAACATTATTTTATATTGTAAAAACATTTTGCAATATTACTGTTTTTTTCTGTATTTTTAATCAAATAAATGCAGCCTTGATGAGCATAAGAGACTTCTTTAAAGACTATTACAAGTCTTACTGATATATATATATTCAGTTAAATGTGGTTGTGAATGAATGTTATTATTATTTATTTTTTCTGTGACTAGGGAAACCCCAATTTATAGTCCTTTTAATCATTCTGACTAGCCTATGTCACATTTTCATACTGTTACGAACGGTGTTTATCCAGTTTACAGAGACATTATTGTTTATAATGTAATGTTTTGAATAGAATAAAAAGAATATTCACATTGGAATGCGGAAGTCCATCCATATGCCATACACATCAACGGTGACGCGCGAAGGCTGTGAAAAAAATGACATTCGTGACGTCATCGCCGATGATCTTCTGACAGAGGTGCGGCAGAACCGAACCGATTCCCAACGACCAAACAGCACATTAAATGCTTGGTAATGACTTTAAAATACATTTTAACCGACTCAGAAACGTGCAAAATGATTAAACAATGGACGCGATTGATACATCAACAAATGTAGTGCAGTGAGGGGACAGGAAGACGCGCTGTGAGAATATTACAGTGGTTCTTAGTGGCTGTAATGAGGAATTTAAATACATCTAACGTTAAGATCATGCAGTCACACCGGCCATATGTCACTCTCTCAGTCTAGGTCAGAATAATACCTCTGGCTCTATCAGGAGATTAGATTACGCGCTTTCTAAAGTGTATTTCAGCATTTCAGTCGAAGCGAAGCATCCATGGCTTGCGAGTAAGCGATCAAAAGGGATTTTATTCACTGAGTGGGCTTTCACGGATTGTCTGTCTTCTGTCATGCATACATTCAAATGGTCAGTGATTATAAAATATACTTTCGAGCAACCGTAACCGAGTTATTTCCTCACGAGCTGGCAGTAGTACAGAAAGTACAGCTTGTACACATCGTATTCAGTTTTACTGTGTGTGTGTATATTTGGGCCTCGTTAAGAGAAATGCGTTTAGGTCGTTCATCTGTGATGTTAACGTTAAAAATATGTGCAATTTTATGGCGGGCCGATTGAATCCTGGCTATATATATGTATAAATATATATAAATATGTGTGCTCTCAAGCAATGGCTTTAGCGTTAACGTTACACGGTCAGAGTTATACATAACACCGCTTTAGTATCGAGATCTTAAAACGTTCTGGACGTTCTTGAACACACGAGAAATAAATGCAGATGGAAATACAGTTAGACACACTCGGTTGCAGCCCCATTTAATCCTTTCCCAGAATGCACCGTGTCAATGCACAGTTGTGTTTCCTGTTTACCGTTGTAACGCTTTTGTTTGGCTGTTTTTCCTTTATTGTCGAGGTATCAAGTATATTGTTATGGATTAATTTTACCGCGATTGATCAGAGAAGGTGAGTTTATAAATAAACAAGCCTAACGTAAACACGGGAAAATGCGAGGTCGGTGAGAATTCGCGGCATCCCGCTGATGAGGAAATACCCTGGCGCGAACGTCCGCTTTCATTTTACAGTTCGACATATTATCGCGTTCCGAAGATTTGACAATTTTCGCTTTAACTGCAGAATGATTCCTCAGGAGGTTCTCAGAATGTCGGAGTGATTCTTTAGAACGTTTTTTAAATGTCAGAATGAATCCTTGCAATGTTCTCCAAATATCATAAAGATGATTCTAAACGTCTGTGAATGTCAGAATGATTCCACTGCACGTTCTATAATGTCGGAATGATTCTTCGGAACGGTGTTTTAAATGTCACAGTGATTCTTTGGAGTATTCTGTAAATGGCAGAGTGATTCTTCAGAACATGCTGTAAATGTCAGAAATGTCAGTGTGGAACCTTCTCTAACTTGTTTGGATCTCCTAAATGTCAATCTTTGAAAAGTCTGCTTGGTTGTTGTTAATGGTGCAGATCTATTCAGGGTTTAATATACTAATAGTCATGCATATACGCCTCAAACCCCTTTAAAAATACCCCTGCAAGAGGAGGAAGTAACATCTTGCATCATAGATCATGAGTCTTTAGCATTAAAGGAGTAGTTCACTTTCAAAACAACAATTTACAGGTAATGTACTCACCCCCTTGTCATCCAAGATGTTCATGTCTTTCTTTCTTCAGTCGTAAGGAAATTATGTTTTTCGAGGAAAACATTTTAGGATCGCTCTCCATATAATGGACTTCTATGGTGCCCCCGAGTTTGAACATCCAAAATGCAGCTTTAAAGGGCTCTAAACGATCACAGCCGAGGAATAAGGCTCTTGTCTAGCGAAACGATCGGTTATTTTCTAAAAAAAAAAAACTTTTTAACCTCAAATGCTCGTCTTGTCTAGCTCTGTGTGTACTCTGTGTAGAGATTAAAAGTATAGAAATTGTAAACGTTTTTAGAAAATAACCAATCTTTTCACTAGATAAGACCCTTCTTCCTCGGCTGGGATCGTCTAGAGCCCTTTGAAGCTGCATTTAAGCTACATTTTGGAAGTTCAAACTCGGGGCACCATAGAAGTCCACTATATGGAGAGAAATCCTGAAATGTTTTCCTCAAAAAACATAATTTCCAAAACGACTGAAGAAAGACATGAACATCTTGGATGATGAGGGGGTGAGTACATTATCTGTAAATCTTTGTTCTGAAAAGTGAACTACCCCTTTAATTAAAAAAAAAAAAAAAAATTTTTTTGGTTTAATAATCTGTGAGTAATGTAATGCTGATATACACTACCAAGTAAGGTTTTTGGTGTTTTTTTAAAAAAAAAGAAGTCTCTTTTGCTCACCAAGCCTGCATTTGTTTGTACAGCAAAGTACAGCAAACAGTTAAAATGTGAAATGTTTTTACTATTTAACTCTTTTTCTATTTGAATATATTTTTAAATGTAATTTATTTTTGTGATTTCAAAGCTGAATTTTTAGCAAAGTTACTCCAATCACACAATCCTTTAGAAATCATTCTAATATTTTGATTAAAAAAAACATGTATTATTATTATGTTGAAAACAGCTGAGTAGATTTTTTTCCGGTTTCTTTGATGGATTGAAAGTTCAGAAGAACAATATCTGAAATATAGAAATCTTTTGTAACATTATAAATGACTTAATCATCACTTTTGATCAATTTAAAACATCCTTGCTAAAAAAAAAAAAAAAAAAAAAAAAAACAGGAATAAATTGCATTTTAAAATATATTCAAATAGAAAACAGTTATTTAAAAAATATATATCTGAGAGTAATGTAATGCTGATATACACTACCAGTCAAAAGTTTTTGAACAGTAAGATTTTTTTTGATGTTTTCAAAAAAGTCTTCTGCTCACCAAGCCTGCATTTGTTTGATAAAAATAAATTGAAATATTCTTTACTATTTAAAATAATGGTTTTCTATTTAAATATATTTTAAAATGTGATTTATTCTTGTGATTTAAAAGCTAAATTTGTAGCATTGTTACTTCAGTGTCACATGATCCTTCAGAAATCATTCTAATATTCAGATTTGCTGCTCAAAAATGTATAATTATTATTATGTTGAAAACATAATTTCTTTGATGGATAGGAAGTTCAGAAGAACAGCATTTATCTGAAATATATTCCTAATAAATATAATCTTTTGTAGCATTGTAAATGACTTTATCATCACTTTTGATCAATTTAAAGCATCCCTGCTAAATAAAAGTATTAATTACTATAATTTATACTAATTTATACTGACTCCAAGCTTTTATGTGGTATAGTGTATAATATTACAAAAGCTTTTTATTTCAGACGAATGCTGATCTTTCTATTCATCAAAGAATCCTCAACTGTTTAAAATATTGTTAATAATAATAAATGTTTTTTGAACAGCAAATCAGCATATTAGAAAGATTTCTGAAGGAAATATACTTTAGACTGGAGTAATGATGCTGAAAATGTAGCTTTGATCAAAGGAATTAATTACATTTTAAAATATATTCAAATAGAAAACAGTTGTTTTAAATAGTAAAAACATTTGACTGTTTTACTGTACTGTGGATCAAATAAATGCAGGCTTGGTTAGCAGAGGAAAAATCTTACTGTTCAAAAACTTTTGACTGGTAGTGTACATGGAGTAATATTATCCAATGACTGTAAAAACATCAATTTTACTCAACATCTACTCAAAATGAACTTATTTGATAAACACATGTTTTCAACACAAATAGTCTTGTTTGAATTGACGCAAGGGTTGGATAAATAGATGAACTATTAGCCAATAACTAAAAAAATAGCCAAATACTGGCAGATGTATGTTATTATTCCTAGTACTGTCTCAAAATTTTGTTTTTGTTTGTGTTTCCTACTAGGATTTGCTGAGGTGTAAATTAAGCCTGGAATAGTCGCAGCTCCCCGGTGAGAAAACAACAGAAGGGCCGTGAAGATCAGCCCAAATGGAGGAGACCGAAACAGAGCTGCAGATCTGCTCCGAGCAGGACGTTTTAGGAGCAGACTTCATCACGGTGGAGCTAGACACCCAGCCCATCGAATATGTGGTCAAGTGGGCCGAAGTGGGCTCAAAATTCACTATAGCCTGTGTGAAAAAGGATTTGGACGAGGCTGCTTGCTTCACCCCCGAGCAGTTGGTGAAAGTAGAACCGGATGAGACGTTCTTCGTCCCTTACGAATCGGTGTACCCAGAATGTGACGAAGCAGATTCAGAATTGATAGCGACGCATGAGGAAGAGGTGGCGAGCGAATCAGAATTCAACGACAACACGGAAGCGGGGAACAGCCAGTTGTGCGAAGAAGAGGATGTTACGGATATTTGCTGGGAGAAAGAGGTGTCTCAAGCTAGAACATATAACTGCCGCTTTTGCGGGAAGAGCTACAGCCATTCCTCCAGCCTCGCTCGGCATCTCCACGTCCACTCGGATAGATCGACCCTCGCCTCCTCGAAAGATTTCACCAAGTTGTGCGAGAACAAAAAGTCCCTGCAGTGCAACCTTTGCGGAGTGCGGTGCAACGGCAAGCGGCTTTTGGCGATACACAAGAAATGCCATAAAACCAAAAGACTGCACACGTGCAACACATGCGGGAAGTCGTTCAATCACAGCTCTAGTCTGTCGAGGCACAGACTGATCCACAAAAAAGGCTTGGATATAAACGTCAGGCCGTTATACCCGACTCCAACCCCAGCTCCCATCATGACCCAACACAGTTTCCCAGTCGCTCACAGCACGAGTAAAAGAACCCTCTCAGGCGAGCGAGAGAAACAGTACCAATGCGCCCAATGCGACAGAGTCTTCAGCCACTCCGCCGCTCTCTCCAAGCACCAGGTTGCTCACGTGCGACAGCTGCTCAACTCGTACACGCACGGCAAAGACTCGCTCGACAAGTCGTCGGACCTCAAGATCCGCCTCAAGCTCTGCTCCCGCGACAAGCCCAACTACTACACGCTGTGCAAGAAGAACAAGCACAGTAAAGGAGGCAAGAAGAGGCTGTACCTGCCGAACGAGGAGCGGCCGTACCCCTGCCGCACGTGCAACAAACGCTTCAGCCACACCACCAGCCTCTCGCGGCACGAGCACACGCACGCCAGCGGCAAGTGCTACGCGTGCAACGTCTGCAAGAAGACCTTCGTTCGGCTCTCCAACCTCAAGCAGCACCAGCAAACGCACGCTACGGGAAAACTCTACCGATGCCCACAGTGCGGGAAAACTTTTGTGCACTCCTCCAGCTTCTCGCGGCATAAGAAGGTCCACTCCATGATGAAACTGTCCCCGAAAGAGGAAGTCATTAAGTGCGAAGAGGAGCTGGTCATCGACGAGGTGGCTCCGCTGGAATACGAGTCTGAGTGAAAAAGAACTATCAAGGCTTAGCTAATGGGGAAAATTTTGTTTTGTGTTGTTTTGTTTTGTTTTGTTTTTTGTGTGACATCCCTGGCTGTGTGGTTTCAATTTAATATTGTAATTATCATAACACTTTTCAGGATATAGTAGCCACCTTTTGTCTGTTTTTTTTGGTTGACTTTCCCTTTTTTTGTTTATTTAGTTTATTGGGGTAATTGATGTCCCTTATCATTTAGGTATCCACAAGAAACGCAACATAGAAAAGCTGATGGCATTGGCAATGCAGGTGTTATTTATTTTTCTTTTTTTTCACGTTTGCACTGAATCTGAACCCAAAATAAAGTACTTATTGATGTGTGGGTTGGAGTAGAGGGGGGTGAGGGGCAGAGGGCAAAGGTAATATTAACTTCAAGTTCGTTTTTTGTATGCAAGGCGTGAATTTATATGCAATTTACTTGAACGTTGTTCCATTAAGTGTGCGGTTTGAATCGATTAATTCTCTTGTAATTATATTTAGTGACCTAATTACTTTAGACCAACCAATTCGAGGCTGGAGACACATGCTGGTTTTATGTAAACTGCTAGACGAGCGCAAGTGGAGAAGCTTGTGCTTGTGTTTTGGGGTGTTTCGATTGTTCTGGATTGTTGTCTTTGGTGCTTATTTCTTCTTTGATGTTCTTTTGTCAAAATATGAAATCCATGGAGGGTATTTATAATAAAAAATTGGAAGCTTGTTGGACATGTATAGATGCACTTAACAATATTGTTGATATAAATTTGTGTGCGTGCACTTGAATGACTATGAGAAAAGAATATACCCGCAAAATGTGTGTTTTTAATTCTGCTGTATGTGTACAAAGTTGCAGTTGCGAAAAAGAAGTTCTATCCGATTTATTTTTCTGTATCTTCACAAGTTATGGAATAGCCAAGGGATTTCATATTTTAACAAGCGTTGCACTATTGTATTTATAGACAGAAGCACTACAGATTTAGGAAATTGGAACGCGACTTTGGATCTCCCGGTTTAAACCTCAAACGAACGAGGCACGGAAATATCTTCCACGCATTTTGAAAAATTGATCAAGTGCCCTCAGCTACTTTGTGCAAGACCAAAGCTCTTCGATGCAACACTGAAGACCTGCAGTTCAGCTCATCAAAGGTGTTTAATCAGCCTCGTGTTCGATGTTCATCCACGTCTGGACTTTTGCTCACCATTTGCTGTCTGAATGGAAACTCAATAGCAATTACTAACCTATTTATGGTGTCTGAGATGTTTGGGATGCTCGTGTGAAGCACAGATGACACTGTTACACCTAGAATGATGTTATTAAAAAGGAAATTGTTGGTTGTTTTTAAGTATTCCCTTTGTTCTTAAAGCATAAGTCATATCCCCAAGTCTTATCGTTTTTAATTCCTTCTGATAATATGAGGTTTATCACTCTCCTGTCCACACTTCTCATGTTTTGATTTGATTTTGTCACGTTTTTTTTTAATTGCTGTAGCTATTTCATCTCTCAATGCAGCAGACCTACATCTTTATACAAAGATGTATGTTTTTGTATTGTGTTTGCCATTAGATAACAGTTTAAGAGTTCTGTCTTTCATTTTTGTAATAAATAATTGGTTCATGAATCAGTGGTCTATCTGAATCTATTTGCTTAAGCTTTGGGGTATCAGCATGGTTCAGTAATTTTAATTACAACCGTTTAAATAGAAAAGGTTTAGATATAAGACGCCAGTCCAGTTGTGATGGATAATCAATTTACAAGTCTCGTTTAATGAGAGATAACTAGATTTGCTTATATAGCAATTTAATTACACATTACATTTATTGCCCTATTTGCCCATCTAATTAATTGAAACCAAGCTGGGTCTGTTAAAACAAGTCTTTGCTGAAAATGCCACCTATAATTGTCGCCTGTAGTTCTATAATCAGCCCAAAGATGGCAGCAAAAGACAATTTAAGGAATGTAAGGTTTAGGAAAACATTGGCTTTGTGTTGCTATAAACAACATTAAACTGCAAAAATAACTAATATTTTATGACTAACCTTTGCATGATTTGAAAGGTTTTATCTAATTGTAAATAATAATACAAAACGTTCTAATGGCCATTGTTGAATCTGAAGGGAAATGCACAACTGTATATAAATGCATTCAGACTCCCTTCCCTTTTTTTCCATTTTTGTTATGTTGCACCCCGATACATTCATTTTTTTCTCATTAATCTACACTTTGTACCTCATAATGAAAAAGTGAAAACAGAATTTAACAAATGTCTGAAAATGTATTAAAAAGAAAAAACTTAAATGTGACACTGGAACACAAAACAAGTCTTAAGTGGCACATTTGTAGCAATAGTCCAAAATATGTTGTATGGGTCAAATCTGAATGATTTTTCTTTTATGCCAAAAATCATTGGGATATTAAGTAAAGATCATGTTCCATGAATATATTTTGTACATTTCCTATACTATAAATATACCAAAATCTAATTTTTGATTAGTAATATGCATTGCTAAGAACTTCATCTGGACAACTTTAAAGGCGATTTTCTCAATATTTAGATTTTTTTTGCACCCTTACATTCCAGAGTTTCAAATAGTTGCATCTTGCCCAAATATTGTTCTATTGTCCTCAATGGAAAGCATATCTATTCAGCTTTCAGATAATGTATAAATCCCAATTTCACAAAAAATTTGTCCTTATGACTGGTTTTGTGGTCCAGGGTCACAAATATCACATTTACATAAGTATTCAGACCCTATACAACCACACTTGAAATTTAGCTCAGGTGCCTCCTATTTCTCTTGATCATTGCTGAGATGTTTCTACACCTTGATTGGAGCCCACACTCTCAAAAATAAAGGTGCTTCAAAAGGTTCTTCACAGCGATGCCATAGAAGAACCATTTTTCAAAGGTTCTTTTAAAGAATCATCTCTTTCCTACCTTTTATAATCTGATGAACCTTCTTTCGCCACAAAAAAAAAAAAAAACTTTGTGAAACAGAAAGGTTCTTCAGACTTTAAAGGTTCTTTATGGAACCATTTAGACAAAAAGATTCTTCTATAGCACCTTTCTTTTTAAGAATGCACCTGTGGTAAATTAAATTGATTGGACATGATTTGGAAAGGCACACACCTCTCTATAAAAGGCTTCACAGCTGCATATCAGAGTGAAAACCAAGCCATGAGGTCAAAGGAACTGCCTGCAGCGCTTAGAGACAAGACTAAATCGAGGCACAGATTTGGGGAAGGCTACACAAATTTTTTCTGCTTGAAGAATCCCAAGAGCACAGTGGCTTCCAGTTCTCAAATGGAAAAGTTTGGCACAATCTCTTCCAAGAGCCAAAATAAGCAATTGATGGAGAAGGGCCTTGTCTAGAGTGGTGACCAAGGAGCTGATGGTCACTCTAGTTGAGCTCCATGATCATATATGCAGATGGGAGAAACTTACAGAAGGACAAACATCACTGCAACACCCCAGGGATCTGGGCTTTATGGCGGTGTAGCCAAACTTAATCCTCTCCTCGGTGAAGACATAAAAACACTTGGAATTTGCAAAACAGCATCTAAAGGACCCTTAGACTTTGCGAAACAAGATTCTCTGGTCTGATGAACCTTAATTCCAAGCATCGTGTTTGAAGTTTGAAAGAAACCAGCTCTGCTCCTCATCTGCAGAGTACTATCTCAAAAGTAAAGTGTGCTGGTAGCAGCCTCATGCTGTGGGGCTGTTTTTAAGTAGCAGGGACTGAGGGACTCGTCAGAGTAGAAGAAAAGCTCAATGCACTAAAATATAGAGATAGCCTTAATGAAAACCCAGTCCAGAGCATTCAGAACCTCAGACTGGGCCGACAGTTCACCTTCCAACATGACAATGATTTTAAGCAACCCTTTGAAAAATTTCTGGAGAGTCCTGAAAATGACTGTCAACCTGACCGAGTTTGAGAAGTTTGCAAAGAAGAATGGCAGAAAATCCCCCAATCCAGGTGTGCAAAGCTTGTTTCATCATAGCCAAAAAGACTTGAGGCTGTAATTGCTGCCAAAGGGGCTTCAACTAAGTACTGAGTAAATGGTCTGAATACTTATGTAAATGTGATTATTTCAGTTTTTTCTTTTTAATAACTTTACAGACCAGATGTCCTGGGGTAAGTTGAGTCTGGGGCTCACCCTTCTTATGATTATGTGTAAAATATTATTCTGAAATATATTTTCTGAGGTGAAAATGTTCAGTTTTACTTAGCATAATTAGTGATATAAAATAAACTGCTTTCAAAATATGGCTTCCAAAAATAATTATAATAATTATTATTATAACAAAATTATAATAGCCTATTTGAAACATTTTGTTAGATGATAATAACTGGCTAACTAGCTACCTGATGCTAACTTGAGGTCATTTTTAAATATAAAATTCAAATATTTTATTCAACAAACTAGTTAGAATTCTTTGATGGAAAAACAAAGGATTTGATGTTCAGAACAGAATAACTACAGTAATTGCCCATCACTCTCTGGGGGCGTTTTACCCCACTGACTATGTTTGAGAAAAAAATTATGTCATTCTGAAAATATAATTATATTTGTATGAAATAACACACACTCCCTATCTACAGGCCCTACTGTTCTCATATCACATATAACTGTGATGTTCTACAAAACAACAAGCTTTAAAACACTTTTTTTCGTACTGCTAGAATTAGATCATTAACTGTGAAATCCGTTTTCTCTCCAGTACATCACCAGTGCAAGCTTAATGGTGAAAACTTCTACATCATTTGTGTCAGCGTAGTCCATAGTTACAATGAAAATGTTCATCTTGTGGTTATTTTGGGTAAAACAGTAGGGGGCGTTTTACCCCACTCTACCCTAAGTTAAACCACATGGAGTTAAACTGTGCCACTGGTTATGCTAAAGTAACACTGAACATTTTTCACTTCATGCTATATCAATAAAAATGACCATTTAAAATCTATGTGTGAAAAACGGACTGCAATTGACCTTACAGAACTGGGCTAATACTTAACATCCCCCTTATAAATGTTGCCGGAAATGCAATTTCACAAAAATTTCAATGGCCAATTTTCATAAACAAGGCCTATTTAAAATTTCCAGAACAATTCAAAGCAAAGAACAAAATGATAATAAAAAAAATGTTAGGTTTAAAATGGTAATTACTGTAAAAGAATACTTTAAAAGTATCATAAGAAGGGCCACTGTCTCAACTTACCCCAGGACATTTGGCTCAAATTACCCCACTTCTACCATTTTAACAAATCTTGTATCATGTCATATACAATATGTATGTACAGTCAAGCCTGAAATTATTCATACCCCTGGCAAATTCTGACTTAAAGTAACTTTTATTCAACCAGCAATTTTTTTTGGCCGGAAATGACACAGGCGTCTCCCAGAAGATAATAAGACGATCTACAAAAGGCATCATTGTGAAAAAAAATTATTACTCTTCTTTTATTTACATTTGAACAAAAAGTGGAATGTCCAAAATTATTCATACCCTTCTCAATAATCAATAGAAAAGCCTTTTTGCATGTCTCCACTGGTATTTTTGCCCATTCATCTTTAGCGATGAGCTCCAAGTCTTTCAGGTTGGAGGGTCTCCTTGCCATCACCCTGATCTTTAGCTCCCTCCACAGATTCTCAATTGGATTTAAGTCAGGACTCTGGCTGGGCCACTGCAAAACGTTAATGTTTTTGTCTGCTAACCAGTTCTTCACCACTTTTGCTGGGTGTTTTGGGTCGTTGTCGTGCTGAAATGTCCACTGGTGCACAAGGCCAAATTTCTCTGCAGACTGCCTGATGTTGTTGTTGTTGAGAATTTTGATGTATTGCTCCTTTTTCATGGCGTTTACTGTGATTAGGTTCCCTGGTCCACCGGCTGAAAAACACCTCCAAAACATTAGGTTCCCACCACTATGTTTGACAGTGGGGATGGTGTTCATAGGGTTGAAGACTTCTCCTTTTTTACGCTTAATGAAGGCTACATCATTGTGGCCAAACAATTCGATTTTTGTTTTATCTGACCATGAAACAGAATAGCAGAAGTCTTCTTCTTTGTCCAGATGAGCATTTGCAAAGGCCAAGCGGGCTTTTGTGTGCCTTATCTGGAGAAGTGGTGTCCTCCTTGGTCTGCATTCGTGTAACCCAGCGGTGTGCAGTGTCCGTTGGACTTTCTGCCTTGAGATGCTGCCACCAGCAGAGCCCAGATTCATCAGGATGGCCTTGGTGGTGATCCTTGGATTCTTTTTTACCTCTCTCACTATCTTCCTGGCCAGCACAGGTGTTACTTTTGGCTTCCGACCACGTCCTCTGAGATTTTTCACAGTGCGGAACGTCTTGTATTTTTTTTAATAATACTTTGCACTGAAGCCACTGGAACTTCAAAACATTTAGATATGGTCTTATAGCCCTTTCCTGACTTGTGAGCAGCCACAATGCGCAGCTGCAGGTCCTCAGTGAGCTCCTTTGTCTTAGCCATGGCTGTCCACAAACCAACAGCAGAGAGCTTCTGTTTTTCACCTGTTGAGTTGATTAAAACAGCTGTTCCCAATGAATCAGGGTAATTAGGATGCTTTAGAACAGCTTGGACTATTTGGAATGGTATAGAACTTTGGATTTTCCCAGAGACTGTGACAGTTTGCAAAGGGTATGAATAATTTTGGACATGACACTTTTTGTTCAAATGTAAATAAAAGCTGAGAAATATTTTTTTCCACAATGATGCCTCTTGCACATCGTCTTATTATCTTTTGGGAGAAGCCCGTGTCATTTCTGGTACAAAAAAAATTTGGTTAAATAAAAGTAACTTTAAGTCAGAATTTACCAGGGTTATGAATAATTTCGGGCTTGACTGTATGTACCAAGAGCTCCTAAAAAACTACAACAAATTCCTTATGTTTGCACACAATTGGCAAATAAAGCTAATTTGAATTCTGATTCTGATTCATAGAAGCATATACTGTATTGTACAGTACTTGTATTGAGACATTATCAGGACATCTGACATTATCATCTTTCTGCAGTGATCCTGCTGTCGACGTCACGATCAGTTAGTCACTATAGTGAATGTGTGCATTTGTGATATAGTTGTGAGAGAAACATATAAATCTTCATGTAATGTGACTGTTTCATTGTAAACATTGTAAAAGACCTAAATTTCACTCTCCAAAGTTATGCCACATGACATCCACACAGGGAAGAACATGGTGTTGCTCAGATAAATGTGCTAATAAACCAGGGGTGTCCAAACCTGCTCCTGGTGGACCATTGTCCTGCAGAGTTCAGCTCCAACCATAATTAAACACACCTGAAGCAGTTAATCAAGCTTTTTGGACTCATTAAAAACTTAGAGCTAAACTCTGCAGGACATTGGCCCTCCAGGAACAGGTCTGGACATTATTGTATTAAACACATTACTGTACATTTCCTATACATCTGATGTTGATGCTTTGTTCAGTTAGATATAGTTTCTTGTAAGTGTAGGCCAGAGGTCCTTTTTGACTCCAAATTGGTTCAAGATAATTTTCGAAGCCCATCTGCTCTAGTGAAAAATAGTACTTCAAATGAAGTTTAATAACATTTTTCATATCAGTAAGTCTCGAGCAATATGTCAGTAAATATGTTAATAAACTATACTTAGTATAAAATAAATGCATTTTAAATCTATTGCTTTTTTACTAGGGTGTCTACAATGATGTTTACCTCTAGTACTTCTGTTGTAATACAAACATGATGCCAGTTTAATAGTATTCTTGTGATTTTAATTAAGATTATGTTAATATAACTAGACTTTTTAAAACTTAATTCTTAAACATCTGAAGTTTTATACTTCTTTGATCAGTTAGAGATGTTAGTTTACAGATTAATATTGAAAATAATTTAGCTGTAAATTGAGAAAATGAGAATGTTGCTATATGGCAACCCTGTACTACAGTAAAACTGCTTTAAAAAAATTAATGTTTATTATTAATAATAATTATAAAAACATATTTTAAAAATATTATTATACCTTTATTATTATTATTGGCAAAAATACATTACTAATAATAATTGCAAGAAACAAAATAAAATGTTTTTCTTCACACATGTAACACAATTCCGAGGAGTGTACCAACACATTAAATAAAACAAGATTTTAAAGTGAAAAGAGTGAAATAGTATATTCCTTTAAAACATACTCATTTACAACTTTGCTAAATTATTTTTTACAGTGCAGGTGTAAAAAACAACTGCATTTTTCTCAGCGCTTGCGCTCCAAAACCTACTGGTGGCGCTCTAATCTCATACGCAGAGCCGCTGCACGCAATGAGAAAGACTCCTCACTGTCCCTCCCTGAAATATGTTAGGGTCAGTCAGCCAGCCATGGGATCCCATCAGATGAAGAGATGAAGAAATAAATGTGTGTGGACACAGAGGCGGAGCGGTGAGAGAAAGAAACAGAGAGAAAAGAGAAAACAAGTTCCCATTTGAATTCTGGTGCTCCAGCTGGGAGTTCTTGGGCCATCGAAGTGAGGCAATCAAGTTTGCCATTGTTGCCAACCTTGCGGGCTCAGGCTTCCTGGTAACCCTAAAGTGAATTAGTTGAGCTTTTCTACAAGCCTAGAAACAGCTCCTCTGTTCCTCAACAAAAAGCCCATTGAGATGAAGGGAGCGCTGGCCTCCCCAGGCTCTTGGAAAGCCAACCCTGGGCCGATGAATGGAAGCTCCAGCTCCCATTAAGACACTGGCCACTGTGGGAAATGCTGGTGATGTCATTATCAATGCATTTCTTACTGTTTTTGTTGCTTTTTCACAGCTTCGGCCCGCAGCCTCCCCCTTATCCGCTAGTGTTCCCTTCCTGTTCCCTTTAGACCCCCATTATGAGATGCCTCCCCGTGCTAAACAAAAAAAGGGGACGAAAACAGAGCGAAGCTCGGTTGCCATGGAAATGTGGAAACAGAGCAGCGAATGGGAGGGGAGGGGGTGTTCCTCTTTGAAATCGGTCAGTATGAGAGGGAGTGACAGAGCAGACTGAGAGAGACCCGCAAGAATTACAACACCTCAGAAACAAATCTGCAATTCTTCATGCTCCTGCCGTTTACTCAGACAAAGAGTCTGAATGTTCAATTGAGTTTTGGGATCTCACAGTGTCCTGCATGCAGAATCCCCAGACTGCATTGACTCAACTTTATTATCCATCTGCTGAATGAAGTCAAAGTGAGAAAGAGTAAAGAAGAAGTCATTCATAAGTCATTTCTTTATTTATTCTGGTTTTATGTCTTTACTATGAACCTCAGTGAAATCTGTTGGGTATTTCAATTCAAAATCAAAAGAAAATAAGAAAATGAAACAAAAGTAAAACATTCAAAAACATTACAATAAAAGTTACAAGGTTACTGACCAGTCCTAACAGCAACTGTTGCTTTCTGACATATTTCTGGTAACAAAACTTACTAAAACTTTTAATTGAAATTAAGCTCAAAAAATGACTGAAACTACAACTAAAACAAAAATCTAAAAGCTAAGTAATATATATTTGATCGCCTGCTGATTTTGTACGTTTGCCCACTGACAAAGAAATTATTAGTCTATAATTTTAATGGTAGGTTTTTTTGAACAGTGAAAGACAGAATAAAAACATATTAAAAAATAATGAAAAAAAAACGCAATTCAAAAAAGTTGATTTGCATTTTAATGAGCCACAAAACATGACTTAGTACTTTGTGGCAAAACCCTTGTTGGCAATCACACGAGGTCAGATGTTTCTTGTAGCTGGCCACCAGGTTTGCACACATCTCAGGAGGGATTTTGTCCCACTCCTCTTTGCAGATTCTCTCAAAGTCATTAAGGTGTTGAGGCTGACGTTTGGCAACTCCACCTTCAGCTCCCTCCACAGATTTACTTTTGGAATTAAGGTCTGGAGACTGGCTAGGACACTCTAGGACCTTAATGTACTACTCCTTTGTTGCCTTGGCTTTGTGTTTTGTGTCATTATCATGCTGGCATACCCATTTTCAATGCCCTGGCTGGGAAAGGTTCTCACCCAAGATTTGACAGTACATTTGACAGGCCCTGTTCATTGTCCCTTTGATGAGGTGCAGTTGTCCTGTCCCCTTAGTAGAAAAACACCCCCAAAGGATAATGTTTCCCCCTCCATGTTTGACGTTGGGGATGGTGATCTTGGGGTCATAGGCAGCATTCCTCCTCCTCCAAACACTGCGAGTTGAGTTGATGCCAAAGAGCTTGATTTTGGTCTGATCTGACCACAACACTTGCACCCAGTTCTCCTCTGAATCATTCAGATGTTCACTGGCAAACTTTAGACGGGCCTGTACATGTGCTTTCTTGAGCAGGGGGACCTTGTGGGCACTGCAGGATTTCAGTCCTTCATGGCATTGTTTTCTTGGTGACTATAATCCCAGCTGCTTTGATATATTTGACAAGATCCTCCCGTGTAATTCTGGGCTGATTCCTCACCGTTTTCATGATCATTGAATCTCAACGAGGTGAGACCTTGCATGGAGCCCCAGACTGAGAGAGACTGTCAGTTACTTTGTGTTTCTTCTATTTGCGAATAATTGCACTAACTGTTGTCACCTTCTCACCAAGCTGCTTGGCGATGGTCTTGTAGCCCATTCCAGCCTTGTGTAGGTCTACAATCTTGTCCCTGACATCTTTGGACAGCTCTTTGGTCTTGGCCATGGTGGAGAGTTTGGAATGTGATTGATTAATTGCTTCTGTGGACAGGTGTGTTTTATACAGGTAACAAGCTGAGATTAGGAGCACTCCCTTTGAAGTCCGAAAAACATTGTACGATTTTTGGCTGTCCCAGAGGAAAGATTGGCATCATGAAACAATTGTGACGATTTCTGTGATTGTGGCTCCTAATCTGTGGTCCTAAAGACCAATGAGAGAGATTCAGAGATGGACGCTGTCCCTGGTCTTGCGACCAAAGATAGCCTACGATCATTTTCTGACAGTGTCAGAAATCCAGCCAGATCATTGCACAGTGTTTGCTGCCACTACCCACGTTTACTGACCAGCCAATAAGGTTGATTGACATGAGTGCCTTACCATAGACCCACCCCACCAAGCTGAAACAGTCTGACTTCAATCACCATTGTGTGACTCAGGTGCAGACAAGAAGGAGCAAAAAGCTGCAAAAATGTAGTTCAGGGAATGTACAACATTACAGTGAAACGAAATATTTTATATCAAACAGCATTGTCTCTTTTCCATTTCATTTAACGCTAAACATATTAATAGCGACAAAAATGTGGTTCATGCAACGCGTTACAAAACAATTATTACAATAAAAGGACGTGATATCAAACAACACTGCCTCTTTGTTTTCTTCAAAATATAAACCACAACTCTCTTTTCGTACTCATTTTAAAAATAATAAAACATATTAATATGTGATTTAAGCTATATGTGCATGGTGTATAATACATCTTTACTCTATGTATAATAAGATGAAACATGACAAGCACAACTCTGCCTTTTTTTGTTAAATGTCAGTTTTAATGAACAATATTAGCCATTATAAAAATATAAGTATAAAGTATTAGAGACTTATGTAATCGGAAATAAAGACAAAAGCAGACAATTCGGTCAAATGCATGCTAAAAAGTCAGCGTTGAATTACTATTGATAAATAATTTATGAAGCATAACTTTGAACATAACTCTTCGTCTTCTTCCTTGTCGAATTTCTGTCGCTCTACGTACGTCGTCCGGTATAATTACAACGATTGGCTATGAGCTACGCACAGGCGCATTTGATAGACATTCGTAGCGCCCCAATAAACGGCTCTGGGCATTTGTAAACCACGCCTCAAATACGAGAAAATGAACATGTGGTTCCCAGACCACGAATCATGACGTTGTCATGACGTGGTTTGGCGTTAGCCAGGCTAGCTAAAGTAAACATTATGTCTCATAATCCCAGAGATGGGCAGGGCGAGCAGAGCTCGTTTGCATTTAAAGGGACCATGTCTTAAAATTAGTAGAATTTTTGCAGAGCTGATTTTGACAAGGTAAAATGGTGTTTTTTTTACACTACTATTGAGAATTTTTAACCAAAGTATATTATAGACTTTTCATTAAGACCCTAAAGAATCATATGAACTTGTGGAAAATGGGCATCCGATGACCCCTTTAAAACTGCTTAACTCCAGCTTTTATTCCTTCCTCTTTCGCCGCTTTCACTTTTTTTCAGCACACATAAAAACTGCAACTGCCAAAGTGTATTTATGCTCTTTTTGTTTGCCACTAGTGCATGCTGATGATGTTTTATTCTTCTATAACATCGTGTGTCGTAGCCTACAAGTCAACAGGTGTCATCATTGTAGAGTTTACATGGATTTTGTACCCAAGTTTATTAGATCCATGTTGCACAGTGTGATCACCAATGATCTTATAGGATTGCTAAAATCATACAGTGTGTAGAACGCTTATAGAGTGCTCCTAATCTCAGCTTCTTACCTGTATAAAAGACACCTGGGAGCCAGAAATCTTGCTGATTGATAGGGGATCAAATACTTATTTCTCTCATTAAAATGCAAATCAATTTATAACTTTTTTGAAATGCGTTTTCATGATTTTTTTTCTTTGTTATTCTGTCTCTCACTGTTCAAATAAACCTACCATTAAAATTGTAGACTGACCATGCCTTTGTCAGTGGGCGAATGTACAAAATCAGCAGGGGATAAAAATAAATATTTCAAAATATGAATAGTTACTGTGATTAGAGAGTTTAAAATGAGATGGTAAAAATGTTGACACAAGATAGACAGGATACACATGGTATATGCATGGATACACATGTGACTTGATTCTCCTTCACCCTGAAGCTTCAAAGAATAGAAGAAAACATGAAAAACAACCCCAAAAACTTGTCAGGGAAGGAGATTACATCTTTTTTTATATCAGTTTATTTTCCTCCATCACACTGCAATGTGAAAAATGACAATGAAGCTGACTTTGACAAGAAGTGAAAGTACAGAATGTTTTTAATACATTTAGATTCATTCATTTGGCATATATTTTCAGGGTGACTCTGTGAAAAGACAAGCAATACATCAAAAGGAGTCAACAGCACCAACAGTCCCACAATAGAAGTACGCTAAACCAAAAATGCTTGACATTTGAGAACAGAACATTTCACATGCATGTAAATATTGATTAGATAAACCATTTGGAAAAACTAATTAAACACTTGGAAAGAAGCAGGTAATATTAAGTGCAGAACAGTAGTTCAAGACAATATATGAGCTGAAGTTTACCACAGGTTCTTCTGTATAATAAAAAATAAATACAGACATGTTTTTAGTTTAATGTTGCACCTCTTTATTTACAGTGTTTTAGCATTTTAATTAAGATTATGTTAACAGAACTAAACTTGTCAGTTTGTCATCCCAGGTGAAAAAAAGTACACAATGTACCTAAGTGTATTCAACTGTGCTATATTGGGACACAATGAATATGAACTAAAATGCGCTTTTAACATACATTCTCTGTACCACTAAATAAGTGGTATTTAGTTACAACTAGTACAATTGAAACTATCTTTACTATCATGCACTTTTAAAGTAATATATTTGATTAAAATTACTGTAAATGTAATTCATGTAAATGTAAACACCCAGAGATTGAAAGGGTAATTACCCTTTTAGCACATAGATACAACAGTGCAGCACAGGTATGGTATGTAATGTACAAACAAACAAAACAGTATCTCTTTCGTCGTGACGTACAACAAAACCTCTTCACACACCACACAAGCCCAAACAGACCTTGAGTAATACATTTCTACTGTATTTTTCATGAAAATCCAAATAAAAATCTACTAAAATGTTATGTAAAGCGATCATAGCACACATTTAAACAATGCAATTATAAACATTATTATATTATATTATAAACTATCTAGTATAAGTGTACTTAAGTAGCACAGTTGGGAAAATTTACTTGTAGTTTACTAATATATTTCAAATAAAATTTAATTTAAACTTAGGATAACAATATAAAAGTGTACGTAGATTTAACTAATCTTTAAACCATTCAAAGGACACATTTAAGAAATACACTAATAAAACTCCTCTGTATATTTTTGCAGTAGTACACTTTATTTCAAAGTACTTAAACTCAATTTAAGTATCAGTGGTATTCAGTATGGGAAACGCAGCCCAGGTCTACAATGGTTAATTCAGGGTCCTCAGCTCTTCAAAGTTAAAAATCTGACAGAAGTAGAAACATACTTTCAGTTAGTGTTTTTATAGTGTATACATTTGAAAAAAAATTAGCACTAAAAATAAGAATGTACTACAAATGTACTTGCTTGTATTTAAGTATTTTTTGCGATTTCAAATACATGCTATATACAGTATATGCTAACATAAGTTTGAAACAAATTATGAAAATTAACTTTTTTATGTACTTTCATGTCAAAATAGAAACTGTCAGTGGTAACTTTCGGAATATTGTGGATCACATCAATCCAAATGAGTTTTGATTGATGTGATAGCCCTTTCGGACCAAAAATTGCTCATTAGCATGGTTGAATTGATTTATTAAAGGTCAGCAGCACTGGTTAATAAAATGTGACTAAATGCATTAAGGATTTTTGTATTTATTAAATTATTACTGTTTTTTTTATGATATTCTGAGTTTGCTTTTACACTGTTTTCATTAATCAAGTCCTTTAGGCTTACATCACAATTTGGTCAGTTACCTGGATGCATGTAAACAACAGCATGGATTGCATGGTTAATGTACTACTAATACATTGTTCTGCTAATGTATACACTCTTAAAAATAATAGTGCTCTAAAAGGTTCTTCACAGTGATGCCATAGAAGAACCATTTTTGGTTCCACAAAGAACCATTCAATCAAATGTTCTTTAAAGAACCATCCTAGCTTTTTATAAACTGAAGAACGTTTTTTCGCCACAAAAAACCTTTTGTAAAACAGATTTGGCATTGTAAAGCACCTTTATTTTTAAGAGTGTAGACCACGGAAAAAGTGTGAAAGTTGCTAAATCTCATAGAGAAAGACTTAGTAAGCAGGAAAGGGCGCAATATTTCGACAAACTAAAGTTAATTGTGGTAAAGGTACATACAAGCAGTATTATTTAAGATATTAGCCTAATTTTGTCCCAGTCCGAACGATTAGTACAGCCCATAACATGACAATAACTGACCATTTTCAGCAGCAATAATCAGCAAAATATACGAGTTTCATTTGGTTCAGTGGCATTGTTTACATTCAGTGCTGATGACGCGTCATGAAAACACTCAAAGGCAGGGTTGGAACTAAACTCTGCAGGGCTGAGGCCCTTTAGGAACTGAGTTAGACCAGGGTTCCTCAAATTTTGCCCTGAAGGGCCAATGCTCTGAAGAATTTAGCTCCAACCCTGATCAAACTCATCTACCTTTGATTTTCTAATCATCTTGGAGACATGTTCAGGTGTGTTTGATTAGGGTTAAAGCTAAACTCTGCAGGAAAGTGGATCTCGAGGGCCAGATTCGAGAATCCCTGCAGGCTTAGACTAAGCCAGGATTAGGCTATAGTTCATTTAGGAACTTTTAGCTATTTTTTATAAGCGTGCTTATTAAAAAATAATTACTGGTGTGCATCTTGATAAAATATATCAGTGCCTTTGTTTTGTAAGATTAGTCAGTGCAATTTTTTTAGTTGAAACATCTCAGACTTACATTGCATGTATTTTTTTCTTCAGTCAGAAAGAAATGATGTTTTTTGAGGAAAACATTTCAGGATTTCTCTCCATATAATGGACTTCTATGGTGCCCCGGAGTTTGAACTTTGGAAATGCAGTTGCAGCTTCAAAGGGCTCTAAATGATCCCAGCCGAGGAAAAGGGTCTTATCTAGCAAAACGATCGGTTATTTTCAAAAAACCATTGACAATTTATATACTTTTTAACCTTAAATGCTCATCTTGTCTAGCCCTGCGTGAACTCTGTGTATTCCGCTTCAAGATAGTTAGGGTATGTCAAAAAACTCCATCTCATTTTCTCCTCCAACTTCAAAATCGTCCTACTGTACGTTGCTGCAGAAGTACCGACCCTGTGTTTACAATGTGAACATACAAAGAAGATCTTTCCAAAAAAAGAAAAAAAAGAAAAGAAAAAAAAAAACACAGGTAAAACAGCGATGTAGGATGATTTTGAAGTTGGAGAAGAAAAGGAGATGGGAGTTTTTCAACATACCCTACCTGTAATGTACCGGAATACACAAAGTTTAGGCAGAGCTAGACAAGACGAGTGTTTGAGTTTAAAAATATACAAATTGTAATTTGATCATTTCGCTAGATAAGACCCTTAGATTTAGAGTCCTTTTAAGATGCATTTAAACTGCATTTTGGAAGTTCAAACTTGGGGGCACAATAGAAGTCCATTATATGGAGAGAAATCCTGAAAAAACTATTTCTTTATGACTGAAGAAAGAAGGTCATGAACATCTTGGATGACAAGGGCCTTTAAGCCTTTTCTGTGAAACCGGGGGATAATGGTATATGCTTTGGTTTATTTATGCAAAATACATTTTTATCGTTTTCTTTTGGATTCTGCTGAAATGTGACCCAGACATGTTTTCGTGAGATTGGCCCATTAGCAGGGATTGGAGTGAATCAGTTTTGCAAAAATCTCTTTCTTTGGAACAAACTGGTCTCCAATGAGTGGAAACGTGCTTAAGTCTTTGAGGGGGTAAAAACCTTTGTGAGCTCTGAGAAGTTCTCACGATGCTTTGTAAAGACTCTTCTCTCGCTTGTTTGGCTACCTGCCTGGGTCACTTCAGGCTAACTTTCCGTGTCACCATGGGGCTTTTCTGTTGGACGCTAAATGGTGAAAATAAGCATTTAGGACCCGACTCATTCACTGTGTTCTCACAGGGAGAATTAGCATATGAAACGAACATACTCGGAAACATTCTTTCCCGGGAAAAGAGCGAGGGAATAAATGTCTTCATTTTCAGGTCCCTGCTGCAGTCCTACACCCACTGAGTGATTTAGTGGTGAAGTATTTTAACGGTGTCTCTGCAGCATACAGTGGAAGTGATTTGTAGTGGGAGCTGTTTGCATAAATCGGAACTGAATGAGGACGCGTTCCGACTTCAAATTCCTTTCACACGATCTCCGATTTCATCACGATTACATGCGAATCAGAAAGCCTCTATGTTAACTTCTGAGAACTGAAAGCAAGTGTGACACCCACTCAAATGTCTTTCATTATTGCTTGACATTGACCTCAGGCTAACAGGGAATTATTATCACATCTAGAATGAAATCTGTAAGGCGTGCCATTCAATGCCAATCGTCTATGGATTCATCTTCCCGCGGCTTTATGGAAAACGAAAGCTCTTTGATTTCCAAAAGCAAAAAGCAGCTTTTTTATTTGTTGTTGATTTTTATTTATTTATTTATTTATTTTATTTTATTTCTCTTTTCTAATCCCTCCCTCCGGCTTCTCCACATCACGGGGTCCTGTCGATTGGAGAGAGAGCAGAAACATTACACCGATGTATGTTTCAAAACTCGTCAGAAATGAGTATTACACTATGTCAGCTGCTGATAAGGCTGTGGTTTAATGGGGGTGAAATTCAACTAGTGCCAAAGGGCAGAATAAGCAGATAAGCAGAAGCTAATTACTCCACTCTTACAATAGAGCGGAGCTGTTGTTCATTTGGTGATGTTTATAATGCACAAACCTCGCCTCAGGCCCACTAACTGAAATGAGAAGTGCCAACAAATACTGCGGCGGAACGGAAAGCGCAAAACTTTGCTGTATCCCCCACCGCTGTTTGACGATAACACAGCTCATTATAGTCTTGACTGTTTACGAAATATTCATTATAGGAACATCAGGTGAAAACAATGCGAAGCGCCTGTGAGGGCAATGGAAAAACATTGCAGTGTTTTTGTCAAGTATAACCAAAAACCGAAGGCCTTAAGTGTATTAAAGTCAATGTCACACAGTTTGAAAACAATTTTGTTTCTGTAATTAGATATAATTACAAGTGAAACATCTTTTTCATTGAGGGCTTGATTTTATCGACTGGGAACTTATTGTTATTTAAAAAAAAGGCTGTTACATTCCACAATTGACTCGGCTGGTTGGCGGAGAGAGCTATTAATTGTAATAACTTGTTACTGTTGACTCAAGCATAATAATACAAAGAAACTGATTTAAAGTCATATTCGGAGTTCAGTAATCTCAGTCGACAGCATTTGTGGCACAATGCTGACAAATAAATTTCAATTTGTGCCTTGCTTTCTTTATGTAGGCCTATAGCAAAAACAAAGCACTTGTAAAAGTGATTGGGGCCAATTTTTAGGTTTTAAAAAAGCGCAAATGTGAAGCTTGTACTTTTATAAAAACACTTATGTGAGAGGATTTTGGTGCACTTTTGAAACCATCGGTTTTTGCACAGATTTATTAGATCACCTACACTGCTGTTTAATGGTTTGGATCAGGATGATTTTTAATGTTTATTAAAGAAGCCTTTTCTGCTCTTCAAGGCTGCGTTTATTTGATTAAAAATACCGAAAAAGCAGTAATATTGTGAAATATTATTGCAATTTAAAATAGTGGTTTTCTATTTTATTATACTTTAAAATTTATTCCTGTGATGCAAAGCTGAATTTTCAGCATCACATGATCCTTCAGGAATCATTCTAATATGCTAATTTATTATCAACGTTGAAAACAGTTGTGCTGCTTAATTTTTTTTTTTTTTTTTTTTTTTTTGGAACCTGTGATACTTTTTTCAGGATTCTTTGATGAATAAAACATTTAAAAGAACAGAATTTATTTAAAATAAAACTTTTGTACTTTTCAGAGTTTGGGGTCAGTATTTTTTTTCTTTCTTTGTTTGAAAGAAATTCAAAATTTTATTTAGCAAGGATGTGTTAAATTGATAAAAAGTGACAGTAAAGACTTATATAGTTAGAAAATATTTCTATTTTGAATGAATGCTGTTCTTTTCTAACTTTGTATTCATCAAAGGATCCTGAAAAAAGTATCATGGTATCTTTAAGCAGCACAGTTGTTTCTAACATTGAAGATAAATCAGCATATTAGAATGATTTCTGAAGGATTGTTCACATCAATCTACACTCCATACACCATAATGACAAAGCAAAAACAGAATTGTCACAACTTTGTAAATGTATTAAAAATAAAAAACTGAAATAATTACATTGCATAAGTATCCATACCCTTAACTCAGTACTTAGCTGAAGCACATTTCCAACCTCAGATCCTTTTTAGGTATGATGCAAGATTTGCACATCAGCATTTGGCAATTATCTGCCATTCTTCTCCTCACCTCTTCACCTCTTAAGCTCTCTCAGCTTGGATGGATACATGTAGGCACATATGGACATTTTCAGGTTTCTCCAGAAATGTTTGATTGGGTTCAAGCCCAGACTCTGGCTGGGCCACTCAAGGACATTCACAGAGTTGTCTATAAGCCTCTCTTGCTGTGTGCTTGGGGTCATTGTCCTGTTGGAAGGTGAACCTTCTGTCCAGTCTGAGGCACTGAATGCTCTAGACTGGGTTTTCAATCTCAATATTTTGGTGCATTGAGCTTTTCTTCTACTCTGACAAGTCTCTCAGTCCCTGCATGAGGCTTGAGGCTGCTTCCAGCACACTTTACTTTTGGGATGGTACTCTACAGGTGATGAGCAGCGCCTGGTTTCCTCCATAGATGATGCTTAGAATTAAGGTTCATCACCCTGCTGAAAAAAACAACAACAACTAAAACCAGCCTAGGCTGGTTGGCTGGTCTTAGCTGGTTTAAACTGGAAGTAGCTGGTTTTAGCTGGTCTCCCAGCCTGGCCAGGCTGGTCAGGCTGGTTTTAGCTGGTGGTTCCTGGTTGGCCAAAGCCCCCCTATAACCAGCCTGCTGACCAGCTATGACGAGCTAAAACCAGGCTGATTTGACCCGGTAAAACCAGCCAACCAGCCTAGGCTGGTTTTAGCTGTTTTTTTTCACCAGGGCAGACCAGAGAATCTTGTTTCTGACAGGGTCCTTTAGGTGCTTTATATCAAATTTTAAGAGTTTTCATGTGTCTTCAATGAGGAGAGGATTGAGTTTGGCAACACTGCTATAAAGCCCAGAATGGTGGAGTGTTGCAGTGATGTTTGTCCTTCTGTAGGTTTCACCCATTTCTGTCACGGTTCATGCATCTGCCGTGTTCTCATGTCTTGTGATCATGTGTTTGTCTGTGTTTATCATGCCATGTGCTCTGTCTCGTGATCATGTGTCTGTCTGTGTTGTTCGTCATGCTCATTCAGCGCAGCTGCCAATCAGTCCTCACAGGTGTCTCACATCACTGCTGGCTATTTATACACATCTCACACACATCTCCTCTGTCGATAGTTCTTTCTGGATGTTCTTCACCACTGGATTGTCTTGGTCGTGTTCGTGTCGTTGGATGTGTATGTCGTCAGTTCGGGTTTGGATTATTGTCTGCACTGGATCGTCACCGCAACTCTACACCAGCCATCGAGTCACTGCCCTACCCAGCCGAGAGCGCCCACTGCACCTGTGTGTTTGTCTCACTTGTGTGTCTTCAATAAACGTGTTTCACTTTACCTGCTCTTGCTTCCTCTCCCTTGTTTATCGTGACAATTTCCACATATGATCATAGAGCTCAACTAGAGTGTGTGCTCTATGTGTGCTGAGCCCCTTTCTCTACTCCCTCTTCACCCACAACTGCAGGCCTGTGTATGGATCTAACACCATCATCAAGTTTGCAGACGACACTACGGTGATCGGTCTCATCAGCAACAACGATGAGACTGCCTACAGGGAGGAGATCCAGCATCTGGCCACGTGGTGCACAGACAATAATCTGCTCCTTAACACCACCAAGACCAAGGAGCTCATTGTGGACTTCAGGAAGGGAAGAAGAGGCTCACATGATCCCATCCACATCAATGGGATGACTGTTGAGTCTGTTTCATCCTTTAAGTTCCTGGGGACCCACATTTCAGAGGACCTATCCTGGACTACCAACACCTCCAGCCTGGTCAACAAGGCTCACCAGCGCCTCTTCTTCTTGAGAACACTTAAGAAGAACCAGCTGTCCTCAGCTATCCTGGTGAACTTCTATCGCTGCACGATAGAAAGCATCCTTACGAACTGTGTCACAGTCTGGTACGGAAGCTGCTCTGTTGTGGAGCGTAAGGCACTGCAGCGGGTGGTGAAAACTGCCCAACGCATCATAGGGACTCCACTCCCATCCATTGAGAACATTCAGAATAAACACTGTTTGCGTCGAGCACGCAGTATTCTTAAGGATTCCTCTCACCCCGCCCACAAACTGTTTTCTCTCCTGCCTTCCGGCAGGCGCTTCAGATGCCCAAAGACTAGAACCAGCAGACTGAGGAACAGCTTCTTTCCCAGAGCTGTCTCCTTATTGAACTCTGCCCCCCACTGACACCTTTGCCCCCCCCCACCCCACACACCTCTACAGTCTTCCCATTACCATTGCACTACTTAATCTGTTGCACTACACTGTACATATCCATTTGTAAATGCACATTTCCATTGCACACATACATTTTGAAAATTTTTGATATGTATCTATACATTTGCAAATTATTATTTGTTAATTCCTGCTTTAGTAATCAGCTACCTGTATATTATGTTCGTATCAATCTGCAATTCCTGATTATAGTTAACAACAACCTGCATACTATGCTCCTCTATTTGTACATTCTACTTGTTAATAGCGCCTGTAAATTATGTCCACAATACTTTCATCTGTAAATAATTTCCATAGTTTCTCCCTGTACACATCTCCCATTAGTGCACTTATAACTTATAAATTATACCTATATGCTGCACTTGCTGCTTATTGCACTCCTGGTTAGACCTAAACTGCATTTCGTTGCCTTGTACTTGTACATGTGTAATGACAATAAAGTTGAATCTAATCTAATCTAATCTAATCTAGAGTGACCATCAGCTCCTTGGTCACCAGTCAACCAAGGCCCATCTCCATCACTTGCTCAGTTTAGCCAGGAGGCCAGCTCTAGGAAGAGTCCTGGTTGCTTCAAACTTCTTCCATTAAGGGAAACAGAGACTACATGCTACTGTGAACCTTCAATGCAGCAGAATGTTAATCTGAACTCTTCCCCAGATGTGTGGCTTAATGCAATCCTGTCTCTGAGCTCTACAGGCAGTTTTTTTGACCTTAGGGCTTGTTTTTTGCTCTGATATGCATTTACAGCTGTTCAAATCACGCCTTTCCAAATCATACCCATTCAATTGAATTTGCTACATTTTAACTCCGTTCAACGTGTAGTAACATCTACAAGCGACATGGATGCTCCTGAGCTAGATTTCAAGTGTCCCAGAAAAGCGTATGAATACTTATGCAATGGAATCATTTATTTTTTTAATTTTTAATACATTTTTAATAAAATTTGTATTAATTTTTTTTTTTTGCTTTGCCATTATGGTGTATGGAGTGTAAATTGACGTAAAAAGGTAATTTAAAGGAGTTTAACATAAGGCAGCAACATAACAAAATGAGAAAAAAATGAAGGGGTAGGAATACTTTTGCAAGGCACTGTATATGATGCAATGTCATTGACATATGTACTTTTCCTGGCTGTTGTCCATGTGCATCCTCACTTTTGATACCATGTGAGTAAGTATTTCGACCGGCTGGAGTCAGCAGGGTCTGACCGCATGTCCCGTTCCACAGTGAAGCACGCCTCGCTGTCACCAGAAAGCTGAGCCGGAGCGCCTGCTCGGACATGAAGGTCAGCGGTGCTCTCGGCTCAGCTAAGACGATCCTTCCTGCTCCTGTTAAACACCCCCTCAGGGCTCTTTCTCTCACCCAGGACAGCTCGGCTTTCCCTCCTCTGGCCTATCGCAAGGCTCTTTCAGCTCTCACTAGCACAATTAGCCTCTCATTAGCCCCCACCACATCACCTTCTCCCGGGCTCATTGCGTTGTGTTACACTGCACATTAGGGGGGCGTCCTGGCTCCTAAGTGTAGGGAATGAGCTTTGCCGATTCAGTGGGAATGTGATACCACCTTCACATGCTAATGCAGGCAGCAAAGGGACCCGCTGTTTCTCGCTCTCTCCGTCTCTCGCTCTAATTCACTCAAATTCAGTGTTTAATTCGCAGTCTTAAGCAGTTCACGTTCAAGCATTGGTTATGATTATGCTTAAAGTCTTAGCAGCCTTTGTACATCATGTGTCTGCGTTCTTTCTTTATTAATGTAATGTTTATGATTTAAAGTTTATTATCGTTTTCAGGTTTCTGTAATTTTTGACAAGTTTTATGCTTGAATGAACAAGGATGTATTTATATATTTATATAGATTTAAGTAGCAAATGAGAATTTCTTGAATATATCTTGAGACAAAGGTCTTCTTAATGATTTTCAGTTGTGTTTAAGATAATTAAAGCAACATTTTTTAAATTATTATGTTATATATATTATGTTGGGTGTCCATCTTGAAATGAAACCATCATATTTAAAAACATGCTATAAATCATATCATATAATAAAATATCATTTGTTGTTACTACTGTAAATCTATATTAAATTACTATGGGATTTTCTTAAATGCTTTCAGAATCTTTACGTTTTAAAATGATTTTGTTTCTGTATTTTGAATAATATGTTTTATTTTGACATATTTCAATGAAATGTATATTTATTGAACAAAAATTAATTCTTTAATTCATCAAAATAAGCAGAAAATAGTACAAACTTTGAAAAAGTGTTTGTTTTGAACAAGTATTAACTTAAAGACATTATTTAAGTATTTGTATTAATACTGGTGAGCCTTTCACTCTGTGTGTGGAATAGCACGCAAGAAAATTACTAATAATTAATAATAATAATAAAAAAAAAATGCAGATTCTTAAAGGGTTAGTTCATCCAAAAATGAAAATTAGCCCATTATTTACTCATTCTCAAGGCATCCTCGGTGTATATGACTTCCTTCTTTGAGACAAATGCAATAGGAGCCATATTAAAAATTGTTTTGGCTCCTTCGAGCTTTATAATGCAATAGGCAGGTGTTTCTCTTCATCAGTCCAAAACACGTCCAATAAAGCACACCTGGAGCTTTGTCAATCCGAGGCACTTTTTTTTATTATGGATGGATGCACTTTATTGGACTCATTTTGGACTGCTGAATAGAAACACCCAATCATGCAATTCTAAAGCTTGGAAATGTCAGGGCAATTTTTAATATAACTCTGACTGCATTTCGTCTGAAAGAAGGAAGTCATATACACCTAGGATGTCTGGAGGATGAGTAAATAATGGGCTAATTTTCATTTTTGCGTGAACTAACCCTTTAACTATCGAATTACAGAAAGGAGCCAAGTTTCCCAAATCAGAGAGAACTTGAGACTCAGAGTTCCCAAACCAAATTTTCTCAGTCATACTTTCATTTAAATAATAATAAAAAATTGCTGACATCCATAGTTTACCTTTAACTTTGACATCCATAGTTTAAACTCCATAATTGAACATGCAGACAATTTAGTAAAGACATCATTTACCATTTACCTCTTGTTCTGTTTCCATAAAGGTAGGCACACCTGAGTATCATCAGCGAAACAATGAAAAGAAACTTCAAAAATAGAACTACACTCTTAAAAATGAAGGTTCTTTACAGGCATCGATGGTTCCAAAAAGAACCTTGAACATCCATGGAACCTTTCAAACGCAGATAAGGTTCTTTAAAGTTGAAAAAGGTTCTTTAGATTTTTAAAATGTTCGTCAAAATGCTACTTTTAAGAACTATTCGCTGAAAGGTTCTTTGAGGAACCAAAAATGGTTCTTCTATGGCATAACTGCAAAAACACCCTTTTGGAACCTTGTGTAAGGGCAGATTATACATTAAGAACAAGATTGGACCTAGAATTGAACCTTGGGGAACACCACAATTCAATGGAGCAGATTTAGAATAAAACTGACCAATAGATCCTATTAGAAAGAAATGATCTGAATCACTCAAGAGTCATGCCTCAGATACCCACAGTCTTTTCTAGGGGAGTAATATGGATATTGTGATCAATTGTATTGAATGCTGCACTTAAATCTAGCAAAACTAAAATCACTGAGTCACCAGAGTCATAAATATAATTTAATATTTGAGCAGGTGTGTCTCTGTGCTGTGGTTTGTTTTAAATCGGGACTGAAACCTTGCACTAGAAAAGTCTGTACTTGATTTAAAACCCTAATGATCTAAGTTTGATTTTTCAAGTGTACTTACAGTGTACTTACCTAAGAAAATACTGGTAATTTACAGTAACTAAATGGAGTAGGGTAAGGTGTATGTGTAGGTTCAGTGTTAAAATATCTAGTTATTATAATTGCTATAAAAAGTACATAGTATGTACATGAGGAACAGGACTGTAAAATAAAGAGCTATCAAAGTCACTTTTTGAAATACGAAAGAGGACCATCAAGAAGAAGACTGACCTGATTTTCTAAATGTTTTTTTTTTTTTTTTAATATTAGATGTTGCTCACAAAAAAGCAAGGATGTATTTTATTTGAAGTGACTGTTTCTGGTTAATATGCATCATAATGGAAATGTTGTTATTTTTAAAATTGGCAATTGTGGGAAGTTGAGTGAAGTTTGTCATGTGTCATGAATAAACTATTTCAATGGTCTCAACATTAAAACAGCTTCTTTTGTAAACTAATAATGAGAGCAAACAGTTTTTTAATTATCAGTTGTTGGGTTTATGTTGTACACTGCAGTGTGGCGATGAAACATCGGATCCCTCCACCGGCTTCCTTCAACGCAGCGTGGCTGTTTTAATTACCAGATGAAGTAGCTCATTTTACTCCTCGTCCTCCCGTCTCAGCACTGTGGGATGCAGTGCCGTCTACGCTGAATATCGTCTCCTCCAACCACGGGATAATTGACACCCCCTCTGCCTTCAAGCTGAGCGAGAAACCAGAGAGGGGGAACGAGAGCGAAGAAAAGAGTGGGAAAAGCTGGAGTCGGGGAGAGAGCGGGTGTCCCGCGGCCCAATCGTGAGATCCGCGAGCAGAGCCTCTTTCTCTCCTCGGAACAAACAAACACTTTCATGGCTCAAAACCCGACGGCGACTCAAGATGCGATTTCTATGAGCAAACAGCCGGCGGGGCCCCTGGCATGTCTTATCAGCTCAGAGCAGAGGGCCGCAGAGGCCCAGGCAATTTGAGCTCTGTGATAGACATGGCTCTGAGAAGATGGGGAGGAAGAGAATGAAGGCAAAAGACAAGGGTGAAGGAGATGAGCGAGTGGGGGAGTGTTTACTTGTGAACTTTAGACAGAAAGACAGAAATTCATAATGGAGTGGAATGTTGTGTGTTGTCCAGCAGGAGAGTTTATGACAAGCTGAGATTGAAGTTTTTGTGTAATGCTTTAACAATTATGAAAGAGAGATCCAGATAAAGTCACCACCGTTAATGGGAGTTGCTAGGAAGCAGAGTACTTTAACCAGTGTTAATTTAGTATTATTTATGTATTAAGAGTGAAGTGTGGCAATGCTGAACATTTACTTCCCCCATTGTCAATCTCTGCTGGACCTGGGACTCAAACCCACAGCCTTCAGATTACATATCCAACTCTCTAACCATTAGGCCACAACTGCCCATGCTGCCTCTATGAGAACTACTAAGTCATTAACTACTATAAGTTTAGTAGTTCTAATATTTTTTTTATTGTTTTATTTTTATATTTTTGTATAATTATATTTTATAATTTTTTAAATTTAAAATGTTTAAGTTTTAATAATTTTAAAATAATTTTTAAATTTATTTTTTTATTTTTATTATTTCAGTTTTAGTTTTTTCAAATTGTAGTACTGTTTTTTTCAGTTAGTTGCAAAGTCATTTTTTTATTTGACCAAAAATTACTTAAAAAACAGGAAAAGAAGCAATTCACCAGTCATTTTAAGTTTGTATTTACATTTTTTTTCATAATTATATTCATTGATTATTTCAGTTGACTTTATTGACTTATTTTACTATTTGTTTTTCAGATTAGGAAAAAAAAATCTGCATTAAGCATAGATAGATAGATAGATAGATAGATAGATAGATAGATAGATAGATAGATAGATAGATAGATAGATAGAGGACTCTTTAAAGGACTGTTTCCAACATTGATAATTCTAATAATAAATCAGCACATTAAAATGATTTCCGAAGAATCATGTGATATTTAAGACTAAAGTAATGGTTGATGAAAATTCAGCTTTGCATCACAGAAATAAATTATAATTTAAAAAACATTAAAATAGAAACCAACATTTTATATTGTAAAAACATTATATTACTGTTTTTTACTGATCCCAAACCTATATATATATATATACATACAGTACAGACCAAAAGTTTGGACACACCTTCTCATTCAGACTTTTGGTCTGTACTGTAGATATGAATTCAACTGAAAAAACTTGTGAAAAAATATCTTTCAGGTGGTCAAATAGCAAATAGCAAATAGCAAATAGTGGAGCTCTGCAGCCACCTACTGGTAAAAGTCTTTGGTAGTAGTTTTTTTTTTACTTTTAAAACTGGATTTTCCAAAAGATGGGCAAAAATCTTACACTAAACCATGTGAAATGATCCATGTTATCCCTATGAATTAAAGTTAGAAATGTGTGTCTTTTATAAAGTGAATTTTACATAAAAAAGCAGTTTTTGTATAAAAACCCATTTCATTTATATATATTTAAAAAATATCACTAACCCACTGAAAACTGCACAAATGTAGAGTAAAAACTTTAATAAACAGAAAAATATACATTACAGACCAAAAGTTTGGACACATCCTCTCATTCATTTTAATGAGAAAGTGTGTCCAAACTTTTGGTCTGTACTATATCTATCTATCTATCTATCTATCTATCTATCTATCTATCTATCTATCTATCTATCTATCTATCTATCTATCTATCTATCTATCTATCTATCTATCTATCTATCTATCTATCTATCTATCTATCTATCTATCTATCTATCTATTCATGTACATGTATGCATTGCTTTCTAAAGTTCAGAAATCATTATACAGTTGAAGTCAAAAGTTTACATACACTTTGCAGAATCTTCAAAATGTTAATTATTTGACCAAAATAAAAGTGATCATACATGTTATTTTTTATTTAGTACTGACCTGAATAAGATATTTCACATAAAAGATGTTTACGTATAGTCCACAAGAGAAAATATAGCTGAATTTATAAAAATGACCCTGTTCAAAAGTGTACACACACTTGATTCCTAATACTGTGTTGTTACCTGAATGATCCACAGCTGTGTTTTTTGTTTAGTGATAGTTGTTCAGGAATCCCTTGTTTGTCCTGAACAGTTCAACTACCTGCTGTTCTTTAAAAAAATCCTTCAGGTCCCACAAATTCTTTGGTTTTTCATAATTTTTTGTGTATCTGAACCCTTTCCAACAATGACTGTATGATTTTGAGATCCATCTTTTCACACTGAGGACAACTGAGGGACTCATATGCAACTATTACAGAATATTCAAACGCTCACTGATGGTCCAGAAGGAAACACGGTGCATTAAGAGCCAGGGGTGAAAACTTTTGAACAGAATGAAGATGTGTAAGCCTACATTTTTTCTTATTTTGCCTAAAAATCATATTTTTTTGGCATTTTGGCCTTCCCTAGTAAAAAAAGTAATATATTTTAAAATGCACTTAGTTTATACTAAGTATAGCTCGAGTCTATTAACATATTTACTGACATATTGGTTGAGACTTACTAATATAAAAATTATTTGCAGTACTGCTTAATACTCTTAATAGTAAATATGTTTTAATGTCACTGTTGATGAGGAGTGTATGATCTTTAAATAATGTCGTCTTTAAATGCAAAATATTAGAAAATGTTTGCAACAACAATATGATAAAACACACCAGTAATCATTAAATATTTAGATTTATTTTCAGCAATAATCACAAGGAACAATTCTTCCACTTTCCGGAACAGCTTCTGATTGGCCAGTCGCATCCCTGGAGGATTTTGCCAGAATGACTTGCTATTTTTTTAACCACTCTAATCCAATTACAGTTTAGAAATGGAATTAAATGTTCTAAAAGGTATTAGCATAATGCGATTTCTATAGCTATATGTTACCGTTCCAGCACGTTTAATCAGTAAAAGTGCTCATCTGGCAATACTGACCATGGCAAAGCCCAATAATGTGGTAGTATATTCTGTTGAGGCGCTATTGATGCTGTATTGATTTTCCCAGTCAAGGTCACGAGCAGAGAGAAACATCTCTTCTTCTGAGTACACTTCACTGATTGATTGTCCATTAGAGAAGAGCGTTAAATATCCCTTGCATTATGTAGCTCTGAAGCTAATGACAAAAGCAGCTCGCGCATGACTTATTAAGGCCAATATGAAATAGAGCTCCACCAATTGTGAAAGTGCTTTCTTGGCACAGACGCATAGCACCCGAGTCTCCAGCCACAGAAACTCCACCAAGGACCCTGTTTAGTCACATCAGCAAATAACTATGAAGATAAATCACTGCTGGATAATGATATGCAATATTACTTTCTTATGATAAAACACCCCGATGTGCTATTGGCTACTAATGAGAGGAAAGCACAATCGTTCATAGGAAACCGTCAGGAAAGACCTCTTTTCATCTATTCAGGATACAGAGACAAGGCATTTAATGTTGTTTATTACATACATAGAAAATAAGATAGAAAAATACATTATAAACTTGTAACAATGGCTGTTTAAACAGACATGTCTTCTCATAGGCAATACTTGGGCAGGGAACACACACGTTTGGGGCTGAAAGACGGCATGTCGTACACACATATCCACATGTATGAAAAAGACATTCACATGATCAAACTTAATTCGTAAAGCTGAAGTGTGTAATTTTTTTCATGTTGAAATCTTTTTATTCCAGTTTTTAAACATATGTTGTCATTTGGCTTAACCAATGGTGTGAGGCAGGGGGCGGGGCTTGTTGGACTTGACCAATGGCGTGTGGGCGAGGGGTTTAGCAGACATGCTTGGAAAAAAAAATCAATGTTTTTTCTTTTTGGTGTCAGAAATTACACACTTCACCTTTGAAACTTGACAAATCAGACTAATATATTTTAAATTTCTATTGAGTGTGAGATATCATGCTTTATCATTTACCGTACTCACCTCTTATTTTGAAATTTCTGTATTTTCACTAACCAAAAAAAACTCTTTTAATATGTAGATAGTTCGCATTTTATATTCCAGAGCATATTAAACACATCACACCTTTATATTTGTACCTTCTTTGCTATCGTAATACTGTGATGGCACTTCAGAATCATAAATGGAAATGAAAGGAAATGCAGCCACAACAGGAAGACATGTTTGATGTCACAGAGACTCCCCTCAAGACGTCAGAGGCCATTCTGTTGCATAGTAAAGAAAGAGTTTGGAGGGGGACGCATATTACAATGATACGGTGCAGGCCAGCGCAGGCAGTACACACAGCTTGTCCACTTTCAACACCATCTACATACCGTTTTATACTCACAAAATATCAATCTTAATCAGTATTTGTTTTGTTTGTTGAGAAGCAAAATAAAGTATTAAATTCTTCTCATCATTCTCATCCCAGATTCTGCAAAATGTTAATTATTTTAACAAAATATGTGGGATCATACAAAATGCATGTTATTTTTTTATTTAGTACTGACCTGAATAAGATATTTCACATAAAAGATGTTCACATATAGTCCACAAGAGAAAATCATAGTTGAATTTATAAAAATGACCCTGTTCAAAAGTTTACATACACTTAATTCTTAATACTGTGTTGTTACCTGAATGATCCACAGCTGTTTTTTTTTTTTTGTTGTTGTTGTTTGTTTGTTTGTTTAGTGATAGTTGTTCATGAGTCCCTTGTTTGTCCTGAACAGTTAAACTGCCTGCTGTTCTTTAGAAAAATCCTTCAGGTCCCACAAATTATTTGGTTTTACAGCATTTTTGTGCATTTGAACTCTTTCCAACAATGACTGTAGGATTTTGAGATCCATCTTTTCACACTGAGGACAACTGAGCGACTCATATGCAACTATTACAGAAGGTTCAAACACTCACTGATGCTCCAGAAGGAAAAACAACGCATTAAGAGCCAAGGAGTGAAAACTTTTGAACGGAATGAAGATGTGTGCATTTTTCTTATTTGGCCTAAATATCATACTTTTTCATGTAATACTGTCCTTCAGAAGCTACAGAAGATACTTACATGTTTCCCAGATGACAAAATAAGTTAAATTTACCCTAATCTTTAAAAAGTGTATATGAGTCCCACAGTTGGCCTCAGTGTGAAAAGATGGATCTCAAAATCATACAGTCATTGTTGGAAAGAGTTCAAATACACACAAATGCTGAAAAACCAAAGAATTTGTGGGACCTGAAGGATTTTTTTTGAAGAACAGCAGACAGTTTAACTGTTCAGGACAAACAAGGGACTCATGAACAACTATCACTAATAAAAAAAAAAAAAAAAAACAGCTGTGGATCATTCAGGTAACAACACAGTATTAAGATCAAGGGTATGTAAACTTTTGAACAGGGTCATTTTATTAAACTCAACTATTATTTTCTCTCTGGACTATATGTAAACATCTTTTATGTGAAATATCTTATTCAGGTCAGTACTAAATAAAAAAATAACATTTTGGCTCTTATTTTGGTAGTAATGAACATTTAGCAGTTTCTGCAAGGTAAATATAAACTTGTATTTAACTGTATATTATTATTATTATATTTATTTTCTGTGAGATTTACGCCTAAAACAAGAAAAATAAATTTAATTCAGGATATATATTTTCTCAAAACTAGATATTTTTTTTTTTACAGTATATACACTTAGTGATAATAATTATATATAATAATTAAGATTTCAAAATTAGCAGGAAATAAAACTTTCTTTTCTTTTCTTTTAAAATGTAATTTATTCATCTGATGCAAAGCTGAATTTCCAGCAGTCTCCAGTGTCACATGATCCTGATTTGATGATTTACTGCTTAAGAAACATGTTTAATTATTATTAATGCTGAAAACAGTTTTCCCCAGCATTGTTTAATAAACAGAAAGTTCAAATATTATTTGTTTGAAATAAAAAATCTTTTCCAAGCATTTTAACAGTAGTGTTTAAAATATTAAGCGGAACAATGTTTTCAACATTGATAATAATAATAAAACAGTTTTTAAGCAGCAAATGATCATATTAAAATCATTTCTGAAGGATCATGTCTTTCAAAAACATTAAAACAATCAAACTTTTGACCAACTTCACTCTTAAAAATAAAGGTGCTTTAAAAGGTTCAGTGACGCCTTAGAAGAACCATTTTTGGTTTCACAAAGAACCATTCAGTCAAAGGTTCTTTAAAGAACCATCTCTTTCTTACCTTTTTATAATCTGAAGAACCTTCTTCCACACAATGAACCTTTTGGTTCTTCAGATGTTAAAGGTTCTTTACGGAACCATTAAGGCAAAAAAGGTTCTTCTATGGCATAGTAAAGCACCTTTATTTTTAAGAGTGTAGTGTGTAAATTGCATACAGTATATTCTCGCAAAACTCTTTATTTCGCACAATTTTACTTTTTATTCGTTATAAGGATATCTATATATCTTGACTGTAAAACAACACAAATATACTGATTAAAAGAAAGTTTATTTTTTTAAAGCACATAATATACCATACTGATATTACAATGCACTAAACGTCAACGTAAAGTGCAAATCAATTCAAGTACCGTGAGCAAAGTACCCACAAATCTGACGGGCGAGTCAAGACTGAAAGCAACGAATAGACTTTGACTCCCCGAGTCGGTTTGGCAATAATCATTTGCTGTCAAAAGGCCTTGAATTTGAGCGCTGTGTAATACTGGGACGGTTGAGCGGTTGCAGCCGAAACAGGAAGGCAGGTTTAGGCTGGTGATACGTCACTTTAGTGGTTCCTGAAGGGAAAGCTGTGTGTACTGACCTGGACTTCCTTTCCCAAAGCCTGTGTAGGCTTTTGGGAAACAGTCCTGGTCTGCTCATTCGCCACTGATGATAACATTCATATTGAACATGAACCATGGGTGCTATGATAAGGCACTTGAATGATATTTCCCTATCAACCCCACTTAACGAAAGGGTTGTTTTGGTCATCCACGTCTACATCCAATTACAGAAAACTGGATTGTTTTCACTTCATAAAGGGTTCGGTTTTGTTTTTTTTCCGTTCTTTCCACAATATTCGACGATATAAAATAGCGAGTTGTAAAAATATATGTTCTCTGGAGGATAATAAAAGTGTTGTTCCTGTACATGTTTTCTCTCGTCACTCTTTGAACATTTATCTACAAATTTCATACATTTGTACAGCAGATAGGCAAGCATGGCTTATACATCCTCAGAGAGGCTTGTTCACTGAAAAGTGTCGGATCGCTTGGACTGAAACGCTTCTCAAATGTGACACGCGACGAGCCGCAGACATAGTTCACTGGGTTGCGATGATGCAAGAGTTGCACCATCCACACCGTCATGCATTACATTCAGACTCATTACCGTAACTGCAGGATTACTTGGGGTGCGATGAAGGGCAGTCCGTGTCCTCAACAGTGCCGTCGTGGAGCTGGAGGCTTTTGCACAGCAAACAGGGAGGTCTGGCTTTGATTTAGAGGGTGCGGGGCAAATCATTATTGCTTATTGCTTACAAAGAGTGCAGATCTACAGCGGCAGGAGCGTCCGCTCCCCCCGTCTGAAGCGGCGGGCATCTACCGCCCGCGTCCAACGAGTGAGGTTTAGGGAAGCTGTATATCCACTGCCTGTGACAGCTCTTAGATACTCTTTTTGTCTTTGACTCATTCATTTTAGGGCAGAGGTGTGATCTGCAGGCAGGTAATGGGCAGGTCGTCATTGGGTGAAGAGGTCAGAAGGTCAGGGGTTAGTTGCCAGTGGTGGCTGAGTGGGTTAGAGAGACAAACGAACAGAAAAAGGGGAGGGAAACAAGGAAAGGAGGAAAGAAACAAAAGATAGAGGAGATTAGTTTCAGCTAGTGAAAGCAGGATGACAATATGAAAAGTATTTATAAACCGATCACAAGTAGGCTCTTGATTCAGTCGAGTTTCCCCACAGCACAGCTTTTATATTTCAGCAACGTTGCGCTAAGACATAAAACGGTCAAATCGGATGATATCGTGAGAAAAGGAAGGAAAATACTTTACTTTGCGCAAGGTTTTTGGCTTTCATTTCAAAATAATAACTCAAGGCAGTGACAATTTAAACAATGTATTTTATCTGTTAACTTTTGTTCAGCATTTTTTTTAATAGTTAACTTTTAACTATTTTTCTCACATTAAAGCTTGGTAAACATTGGTCACATTTACTTTAAATAAGCTGATTACTTATTAAACTCCCACAGATAATGTTTTATGTCATTTTAAGTCTTTTGACGTAACAGCGTGGTTATATCTAAGTGTGTTCACTTACTTTTGAATATTAGTCTTCCCATTAACAATTATATTGCTCATTCAGACTGGAGAGGTGGGATTTAGCACATGGACCAATCACAGTCGAACATAGCCAGTAATATCCAATCATATCACCTCTTCTCGTGTGAATTAACTGTAAACGCACACTGCTTCAGAAGGAAACACAAGGCATTAAGGTAAATTGTAAATATCTTCTGTAGCTTCTGAAGTAGTTCTAAATGAAAAAAATATGATATTTAGGCAAAATAAGAAAAATGTACACAGCTTCATTCTGTTCAAAAGTTTTCACTCCCTGGCTTTTAATGCATTGTGTTTCCTTCTGAAGCATCAGTGAGTGTTTGAACCTTCTGTAATAGTTGCATATGAGTCCCTCAGTTGTCCTCAGTGTGAAAAGGATCTCAAAATCATACAGTCATTGTTGGAAAGGGTTCAATTACACTAAAATTCTGAAAAACCAAAGAATTTGTGGGATCTGAAGGATTTATCTAAAGAATAGTGAGCAGTTTAACTGTTCAGGACAAACAAGGGACTCATGAACAACCATCACTAAACAAAAAACACAGCTGTGGATCATTCAGGTATCAACACAGCATTAAGAATCAAGTGTATGTAAACTTTTGAACAGGGTAATTTTTATAAATTCAACTGGAATTTGAAATTTTGACTTGGTCCCTGTTGAAAAAAAACAGCATATGCTGGTTAGGTAGGTTTTAATGCTGGGATGCTGGTTTTAGCTGGTCGTGTTGCTGGTCAAGGACCAGCAAAAACCTCCTAAGGACCAGCATAAACCAGCAAAGGACCAGCTTAAACCAGCATCCCAACATCTAAACCACCCTAACCAGCATATGCTGTTTTTTTCAACAATGGTATTTGAGGGTGGGACTTTCTGTCTTCAACTAAAAACATGGGAGTATTCTAGAAGCCAGTTTGAAAATTTTTGCAATTTATGCTTCTTTTGAAAAAAAAAAAAGACTTCCGCTTTAACTAATTCGCTCTGTAAGATTTGCTTCTAAACTATTGTTTTGTCATGAGAGTAGCAGACATGAAGTGGGAAAAGTCGCCATAGAAGAAGAGTTCACAATAATGCTTACAATATCAGAAGCTGTTTGGTTTACGTTCTTGCGCAAAGTATGTTTCAAGTCTAAATAATAAGTTATGCTGTGGGTTGACTGAATGTGAGAGCCATGGAAGAACTGTTGGTCTTCATCTTTGTAACAGAGTAAAATCATGAGGTAAAAGCATGATTTTACACACAGCATGAGGAACAGCCTATCCTGACAGGTCATATGTTAAGAAGGAAGAAATCAAGAGAGAAAACACTCTGGAAAATACAAAGGAATACAGCTGTGGCAAATGTGTCTAATGGTTAGTAGCAGTCAAGTGAATGGAGAGACTGAAGGTACGGTCACACTAGACAGGATGTGATGTCATGCTCTGCTCTAGATTCACTTAAAGCATTCAAATTTGGTTCAAATACAGTCAAACTGAAAATGATTCAGACACCAGATATAATTGTTGATATTTTTTTACTAGTGGGTGCAGGACACTATAGTTGATTTATGTAAGTGAGGATAGAAAAATAAAGTAAACTGTGACATATCATAAACATACAGTGGACTACCAGTAAAATTAATGAAACTTTTTACACCACAGACTGAACAAAATTAAGGGGAGACACTGCATGCAAAAACAGCGTTTTTTCATGCACCTGTCAAGTTTGAGATTTTGTGCTTTTTGGTGTTTCATAAAGTGTTTTTCCAGACTAATGAAAAGAAAACACCCCAAAGACACTGTTAAGTGTTTCTTTTACAGCACTTTATCTATTTGTGTCAATAGATTTTAATTACAATACATATTTTTAAAGGACATTTTCTTAAAATGAGTTTTTTCTCTTACACTGAGCCATAAATCTCCACTTCAGTAACACTTACACACCCTAAACTTACATTTTTATTCCTGTCTATATCCTGAAGGTTTTTACAGAGAGATTTGTTCACATAAAAATGGTAAAAATACATAATTTTCTGTCTGTTCTAAGTTTATTCTGAATTATGGAGTGACAAAATGAGATACACAAAGTCCCCTCGGTAAAAACATTTGCCTCTAATATGTCAAAAAAAAAAAAAAAAAAAAAAAAAAAAATTAAACAATAATTTTGAAACCGGTAATACAAATACAATACTTGTAATACAAAAAAATATTTGCAATTATCAATGTAATCAATTAACTGGATAAGTAAGGAGATAACTAATTTAATAAGTTAATTTGTTTTACCTAATTTAATTTAATTCTCATTTTGATCATTTGACACAGTTTGATTCTTGAGATCTTGTCATATTTTATTACCATTTTCTAAACTATAGTGAGTAAACTGTGATAATGTAAGAAATGTTAAAGATGTCTGAATAAATTTGGGTTTGATTGTAGATTCACTTCAATTCAAATGTTGGGTTTGGATCTGGACAGCATAATCTAAGCACACTCTTAAAAATAAAGGTGCTTCACATTAATGCCATAGAAGAACCATTTATGGTTCCACAAAGAGCCATTCAGTGAAAGGTTCTTGAAAGAACCATCTCTTTCTTACCTTTTTATAATCTGAAGAGCCCACTTTCGCCACAAAGAACCTTTTGTATAACAGAAAGGTTCTTCGGATGTTAAAGGTTCTTTATGGATCCATTTAAACAAAAAAGGTTCTTCTATGGCATCGTGAAGCACCTTTATTTTTAAGAGTGTAGCGAGTGATCTTTCCACAATCTCATGGTTCTTCGTAACTATTTTACCTTTTGGCAAATTAGTGGCTTTAGAAGTGGAGTTAGGGGCAGGCCTTCATGCTTTTTTTTCTATAAATGCTGTTTCACATTGTACAGATTCATACAAAATCAACAGCTCGTAAAATAGTTACGTCTTCCTGTGAGACCTGGTTCACTTTCCCACAACAGTGTAAATCATGCAGCTGTGGAATTTGAAAAGGTTTCATTTATTTGCATTGAGCCGTGAGGTCAATCTGAGGTTTAGGATCCTCTATTGCGCAAACGTCTTTTCGCTTTATGACTTTAGATGAGTTCACAACCCTAAACTTCGTAGTGAAAGGCAGTGAACTTCCAAGCATATGCTGACGGTCGCACGTGTATGAATGGGAGCGAGTCTAGTGTGACCGGCCATGAGAGAGGCAGCTGCTAATGAAATGAGAGGAGAGATCTGAGGACAGTCAGTGAAGGTCACAGCGTTACCTGACTGCTATTAAACACTAGAGCTTTTAAGAGGTTTCAGCATTGAGCGTTAAGATATGATGGAGATGGAAGATCAGTGTTTGAGAAATTTAGTCAGAAATAATTTAGGGCCAAAACAACTGCTAGAGTTTTTTTACTCAATACAAATTTTTATTGCCTTTTGAAATTCTTTTTTGTTCTATTTACAACAACATAAAAATCTTGGCCTTAATGGTACAAAGCAACACTACACGGTATTTTCTAGCATAATAGCCACGGAAATTCAAACTGTGGGACTTTTAGCCATTGCCCTCAGCATTGCAGACTACTGACAAATCACAGGACACATAATATAAAATGCTTTTGCATATAAACATTGAAAAAGTCCTGTCATTCATATATAAAGCCCTAACATATATCCAAAAATATAGGAAATTTTCTAACATGGTGCTATAAAGCTGCTATGATGCATATTTTTCTTTCCTACAAATAGCCCTCTATAATAACCATTGCTATCTGTTCCAAAATACAAGTAGATTTTGACAATTCATATACATTCCTGCTTTATATATTTTTTTCGATATATATTTTTATATATATTTCAAAAGCCACAAGTAAATACTATTTTCTTTTCGACAACAAAAAATCAAAAGAAGCTTACAGTAAAACATAAAAAAAGGTATCAAGTGGAGTTTTTCTTTTTTCTTCTCTTAAATGCATTTATACTCTGACACGATCACATCCGCAGAGCGGCGCTGACATTATCGTCCACTCGGCAGTGGTCAACCGTAAGACTCGACAGATTCATTTCAGTTTCATGGTCTGAGGTTCGATGTAGGTTTCACTTTTTCAACATGTCTACTCACGGAGAGCAGAGGAGATGAACGTTTCTGACGTATTCAGTGCAAAATAAAAGGCTTATGCCACATAGAATCTCTTTATCAAATGAGGCAAATATTGACAGATGGAAATAATAATAATAATAATAAAATAATAAGTAAACAGCTGAAATAAAAAAGTGATTCGTGTGGTCCAGTACAAACGCACAGATTGGAAATCTTGAAGCTCTGTGCAAAAATGGGTTCTCAAAAGCAGTAGTTCCGTTATATAAAACATGTATAGCACAAAAAGGATATGAAAAACAAAACATTAAAAGAGAGGAAGCAATCTCAGTATCTGATCTGCTTGACATCTGTGGTCATTTTGCCAGCTTTAGCAAACATCTGTAACAGTAACCATGTCCACACATACACATACACAAACACATAAATGTCTAACCTGCGCCACATGAATTTATATGCACTTAGATGCATGTGAACAGGAAAATATTAGAGATTGTGGCAATACTGAGAGTTGCTTTTCAGTTTTGTTCAGTGAGTTTAGGTTTTTGAGAAAAACACAATTGTTCTCCATAGTGGACTTCAATGGTGCTCAACGGATTGAAGCAGTTTCAAAATGCAATTCAAAGCTCTAAGCGATCCCAGCTGAGGAATAAGGGTCTAATCTAGTGAAACGATTGGTCATTTTCTAAAAAAAAAATTATATTTGTACAATTTTAACCACAAATGCTTGTCTTGTCTAGCTCTGCGATGTGCATGCATACTCTGTACACTTTTGTAAAGGGATTTGTTCTTCTTTCCATTGAGCACCATTGAAGTACACTATATGGAGAAAAATCCTGGAATGTATTCCTCAAAAAACATAATTTCTTTGCGACTGAAGAAAGAAAGACATGAACATCTTGGATGACATGGGGGTGAGTAAATTATCAGGAAATTTTTATTTTGGAAGTGGAATAATCTTTAGTAACCATAACGTGGTGGGGTCAAATTTAAAAAAATCCAATTTAAAATATTATTTAAACCTGGAAATAATTTGAATTTGGATAAACGAAGAAACGATATGAATCACTGAAGCTTAAGATGCTCATCTGATGGTTTTAAAATCATATGGGAGAACATTGCTGACAAACCAGATATTAAGCCATTATTACATGTGTGTTAATTTGTCAAGTCAACTTTATACTAAAATTGTTACTCTGAAAACATAAGTTGTATCTTTTTATTAAATAAAAATGGCCTTTCCACTAATGGTCCCACACTTTTCCGTTCATCAGACCATTAATTGTTCTCAAAAGATTATGATTTTAAAAATATATATATATCTCAGGTCAGTTGGTGGTACAGAAAATATTCACATTATTCATACAAGACTGCATACTCAATTTTTGAAAACTGCCAATAACATCGTATTACATTATTATTTCAACACATCTTAACCAATTAATTAATAAATATTAAAATGGCCAGGATGTACCCATAAATACACAGATTTAGTGAAGGCAGTGTTTCCTTTCATTAAAGCTGAAGTGTGTAATTTGTACACCACTAGTGTTATCAAACAGAACTGCATAAAATAATGCCTGCTTTTATACTGTCCTGTTACTAACATTGTGTCATTGGTCAAGTTAGTGTTAATGTGCTCAAACAAACCAGTCATTGTTTTGAAGTAGTCAGCGTTTGTGGCTTTTACACATTTCCAGGGGAATCAACCTAAAAATGGCTTACAAATAATTATGACTGCATATATTTTAAAGGAGATCTATTATGTTATTTACAAGATGTAATATAAGTCTCAGGAGTCCCCAGAATGTGTCTGTGAAGTTTCAGTTCAAAGATCATTTATTATATCATTTTAAAAATGGCTATTTTGAGTAGAAGCAGAAACACGTTGTTTTCGTGCATGCCTCTTTAAATGCAAATGATTTTGCTGCTCCCACCCCCTTTTCCAGAATAGAACTGTGCCCTTACAGTTCGTACCTCAGATGCTCTGCTAAAAAAACATATGTTCTGTTTTGATTATCATGTCCATCATGTTAAAATCATGCGTTTTAAACCATATTAGTTTAAAGGATAACTATTGCCAAAATGCAACCTGCGCTGTTTTTTTTTTTACTGTAAACGAGACAAAAATATATCTAACAGCATAAATACGACAAACGAGACGTTTTTGAGATTGACCGTGATTTAGTTTTGTGGTCAGTGGCCGGTGATTGGGAGTTCTAGGGGCATAAATTTGAGCGCATCAAAATCGATATTTTTACAACACTAAGAAGCCTCGACACACCATGAAACTTTGCTCGAAGTATCGCCTGGGTCTCTACACATGAACTCGAGCATTGAGAACATTGTTTGTGTACACAGAGTTTACTAAAAAGAAAGGTTTTGAACAACTCACTTACACTGTTTGGGTTTCCGCTCGCGGCCGTCTTGCCAGTCAAGAAGTGTCAATCTCTGAATGCGAAGGAATGGACTCCATAGGACGAAATATTAGGCTTATATGAGGCTCTTTTTACAACTAGAAGGTTAATATTGTTTTTCACTTGCGACAAAACAACAAATTAGCCGTGCATTTATATGGAAATATGCTTTAGGAGCTATCCATCCTCGCTTTCGGAGATCAACACGAGTTGACTGGCAAGACGGCCGTGAGCGGAAACTCAAACAGTGAAAGTGAGTTGTTCAAAACCTTTCTTTTTAGTAAACTCTGTGTACACAAACAATGTTCTCAGTGCTCGAGTTCATGTGTAGAGACCCAGGCGATACTTCGAGCAAAGTTTCATGGCGTGTCGAGCCTTCATAGTGTTGTAGAAATATCGATTTTGATGCGCTCAAAGTTATGCCCTTAGAACTCCCATTCACCGGCCATTGAAAAATAAAACGAAATCACGGTCAATCTCAAAAACGGCTCGTTTCTCGTAATAATGCTTTTAGATATATGTTTGTCTCGTTTAAAGTAAAAAAAAAAAAAAAACAGCCCAGGTTGCATTTTGGCAATAGTTGTCCTTTAAACTTCTGATTTCGGAGTTTCTGAGCGCACATATCCGAAGCACGCACACAGAAAGCGGCTGTCACATGGCATGTGAGTACTAAACTAAGACTTTCATGTCTTATTGCGCTTAAACTGTCAAATACACAAGTTTACGTTAAAAGTTTATGTTTACAAAAACAGCTGGTTATGTGTGTGAAGGTAAACAGCTGGGAACAAAATGTTGTCAAATTAGATGTTTATATTAGATCTGTATGGTAGCAGCATAATATACAGTAAATAAATCAATAAATCCACTGCTCTCTTGTCTCCACTGAGGCTGGGACTATAAATAGTGTTCTGAGGCCGTCTGTGCAGCCAAAGACAGAACAGTTAACATGCCTTCCTCAAACTTTTGACATGGCGTTAGAATTGGTACAAAGTTATCGTTTGCGAAAACAAAATGGCAGCACCGTGGGTGGAAACGTGCAGATTAAGGGACGGTATTTCACAAGCTTGCAGAGAAAGGCTTACCAAAAACTGGGTTGTTTTTTCACATTTTCTAGGTTGGTACATGCACTGTGGAGATGATTATAGCACTTAAACATGGAAAAAGTCAGATTTTCATGATATGTCACCTTTAACATTGACAAAATGACACACTTCAGCTTTAAAGTTCTCCTAATGGCATCTTCTGTTTTGAAAGGCCTATAACCTATTGATAGTGAACGTGGATTTTAACACGCATTATTGCAATCACTGTGTTTTGTATTTGTATATCCACATTACATGTAATTACTTTAGCTCATTTAAAAAGGACGCATTCATGATCTATTCAAAAGGCTCCCAAATGTTTCGAGAGTTAATATATAAAAAGCCTATTTGCATAACTAGAGAAAACTGGAAATGTAGAGCGTAATGGGGTGAATAAAGCCCATGTTCACATGAATAGCTCCATTATTTGTCATCAACATCATGCTGAAATCATAAGGTCATCAAAATAATGGAATGAAGTCAACCACTCCACCTGCGCAGGAAAGACCATGTGTGTGTGTTTATGTGTGTGTGTGTGTGTGTGTGTGAACTGAGGGGTTTAAAACAAACACAGCACAGTGTACTGAATTCAAGCTGTGGATGGCACATGCTCAAACTGCACATGCTTCACAACAGATCAGGACCAACAGTGAGTTGCTACTGGTAATGAATAGAAGCACATGAACTAAACTAACCTCTGTCTGCGGTCACTACCCTTTGGTAAGGATGGACGCGCATTTCGTGCCTTCGAACTTTAGTTGTCACTGCACCTGCTTGGATTGCAATAACATCAGATCAGTCAAACCTCACAGTCTCCATCAGATAAATCAAATCACACAGGTTTCCCAATGATGCAAATCATTTAAATTATACAAGTTAAGGCACAAATAATACTTTTTTTCCCCCATGTGTAAATATCTCGACACGTGTTTGTACAAAATTCAAATATCCTCAGTGGATCCGTGGGTTTTTGCGTAGCTTGGACACAGACAGGAGTGCACACTCTCAACGGGAAGCTTTACTAGTCACGTAATCTTGCGCTGGAGCGACAGTGTCTTTAAATATAATACTGATAAAGTCACTCTCTGAGAGAGAACAACGTTTAGGCACATCTCCTGGAGTACAAAAAAAAGGCGAACAGAAATGTACGGCAATGACTTAAGTGATTAGTAAAGCAGAACAATCGATTTTTTTTTCCTTATATTCCACACCGAGGCGTAGCAGTCAGTGGCACAGTCCTGGGGAAATACGTGCGAGTATGGAGGCATATGTATGGCATTACAAGAACAGCCGCTGTGGGCTCTGGGAATAGCCAGTGTAAACGAACAGGAGTGTGTCTGACTGACTGCTAGGCCGGATTCATGCTCTGAACAAACATCACTCAAGGCAGCTGTGAAACGAAAGCGTGTGAATGTTAACACTCAGATCGGATGAGGGGCTCAGTGAGGATCCTGGGAAACGCATTTAGCCTTTTGTGGGGAACGCCACACCTAAAGAATAAAGGAAGGGGAAATTAGTGGCGGGACTGACGGTTTTCGGGGAAGCAATACACACCACAGTCAGACGGAGCACGTTTTAGGACAGTTCGTGAGGCGATGGCAATGGGGCATAAACTTTTTTTTTAAAAATGTGGATTTTTAAATGTTTTTGAAAGAAGTTACCTATGCTTGCTACATTTATTTGATCAAAAATACAATAAAAACTGTAATATTGTGAAATATTTGTATTGTTTTAATTGAGAGCTTTTTATTTGAATATATTTTAAAATGTAATTTATTCACGTGATGGTAAAGCTGATTTTTCTGCATCAATATTCCAGTCTTCAGTGTCACATGATCCTTCAGAAATCATTCTAATATGCTGATTTGCTGCTTAAGAAACATTTCTAAATTAGAATCAATGTCGAAAACAGTTGTGGTGCTTCATATTTTTGTGGAACAGCATTTATATTAATCTAATGTAATGCATCCTTGACGAATAACAACACACATATCCTATTGAGCCCAAACTTTTGAATGGTAGTGTATGTCTGGATCATATTTGAACCAAAAATCAAATAGAAGTGACATTATATAATGAAATACAGTTTTTTTTTTCTATTAAGATATTTTGCAAAGTAGCTTAATTTCCCATATTGTCATTATATGGGTGTTTAGATTTTTTTTTAAACATAATTCTCAATATTTTAATTCTGAATACATTTACTAGAGCTGCAATACTGCAGTGCAACAAATACTACAAAGACGTATAAATACTTTAGAGCTGAAATACGATTATAATAGCTTATTTCTTTGCATAACAGTAGTTAGAAAATTATTTTTTACAATTTCACACACATTAACAGACACAAAACTCTTTTTATTCAGTAAATGTGACCCTATATTGTTAGCAATAGACTGGGTCAAAATTATCGATTTTTCTTTTTTTGCCAAAAATCATTAGGACATTAAGTAAAGATCATGTTCCATGAAGATATTTTGTAAATTTCCTGCTGTAAATATATCAAAACTAGTTTTTTTATTAGTAATATGCATTGCTAAGGACCTCATTTGGACACCTTTAAAGGCATTTTTCTCAATATTTAGATTTTTTTGCACCCTCAGATTCAAGATTTTCAAATAGTTTCCAGATTTTGCAATAGTACCAAATAAATATAGTCCTTAAATTGACCCTTATGACTGGTTTTGTGGTCCAGGGTCACAAATGTGACTGAATTTATATGGTTTAGATGCAATCCATATCTACACTTTGCAGTTTGGGTTCTATGTAAATGAATTACTATTTGGCTGTATATGCTAATCAAATTTGTAATAGTTATAATCCGTTATTAAAAGAAATACCCAATGTAGCAACTAAGAAATAACTTTTTTTTTCATGCATCAATTCAACTTATGCATGTGGTTTGAACAATGCCTTAGAGAGATAACTATGATAAACTATGACCCAAACATGTTATTAAAAGGCTTTGATAACTCTGCAAAACATATTATGAGGCAATCTCACTGTTTGATTATATACTGTGACTATCATTTTAGATATTTAAGCCAAACTGCCCCACCATAGCTGTCCTAAAACTGCTCTGAGAACAGCCTGGCTTTCAACAGATGCCCCTTTTCAATTAGTTTCCCTCCCAACTTAAGCAGCCCCCATTTGAGCCCCACTGTCCCCTCACCATCCTCATGTTGCCCCTCCTGATGCCCCTCACCCTGATGCGGCCCGCTCAGACTGAGGGATGGGGGTCATCCAGAAAGGCTTGTGCAGCAGTTTTGGGGCTCAGTGCTTTGTCTCCCTCATCATTGTACACATACAAAAACTAAAACATCACATTACAGATAAAAACAAAAGTACAAAACCAAAAAAAAAAAAAAGAAAAACAAAAACCATGATTCAAAGAAACAGACAGAATGACAGAGGCCGGGGAGTCCAGCCAGTCCGATAAGAGGGAGGTGGGGCAGGGGGCGTGTCTGCGGTGTGAGGGAGGGGCTTGTCGGAGGGGGCGGGGGGAAGAGAGGGGGCACTTTAAAAGGGAGGCCGACCGGTTGGCTCTCCGCGCTGGACTGTGATGGGAATGTGACAGGTCTGAAAGCCCAGGTAGAGGGGCAGCTCTTCGGCCTTTGAGGATGCTGTATAGGTCACACAAGAGAGAAGACAGGGTGAAAACCTTCCCTCAGCTCTCCCACCCTCCCAAAAACATCCTATCTCTTATGGGACGTTCACACATACAGCTGTTATATCACTGGAGGTTTTTAGTGGCTCTGCTTTAACCAAATGAGAAAAAGTAATGCACATGGTTATTATGATTATTATGGTAATAATAATCCAAACACAAAAGCTGTCATTATCTTCTTGGAGCATTCTTTTTCTGTTTTGTGAATCCGTCCCCAGATTATTCATTAAAAGTCTGGGACACAACTTTTTTTAATGTAGTTAAAATGTAAACATTATATTATAAACTGGGTGGGGTGTCCAAGCTTTTGAAAAGTTAATCACAAACGCAATTTACTGGCTGTAAAAATAATTTGTCATTATAATTTGACAAGGTTTTCTTGCACATAAAACATTCTGGAGGAAAAGCTTTTAAATATAAATTTCATCAGTGCATAATACATCATGAATGTTGATAAATGATGAACGATTATGAATAAATAAATCAAGCTTACTTTAAATGCTGTCATTTTCTTAGATGGTTTTTCATGCACCGATGTCTTTATACATCAGACAAAAGTTTGGAAAACAGACTCAATTCTGACAAACTATTTGATTGTCTTTATAAAGGCTTAGTTTTGTAAACAAGTTTTGTAATTTAATTTTATTTTTCTACATAATTTAAACCAGATAGTAAAGGAAAAGCAGTCCAGCATACTCCTTCAGAACGGTTCTGGTTCCCACACCACTGCGTACATACATCTTTCAGAATCTGCAAAATGTTAATTATTTTACCAAAATAAGAGGGATCATGCAAAATGCATGTTATTTTTTATTCATTACTGACCTGAATATGACATTTCACATAAAAGATGTTTACATATAGTCCACAAGAGAAAATAATTGTTGTATTTATAAAGAGCACCCTGTTCAAAAGTTTACATACACTTGATTCTTAATACTGTGTTGTTACCTGAATGATCCACAGCTGTGTCTTTTTGTTTAGTGATAGTTGTTCATGAGTCCCTTGTTTGTCCTGAACAGTTCAACTACCTGCTGTTCTTTAGAAAAATCCTTCAGGCCCCACAAACTCTTTGGTTTTTCAGCATATCTGTGTATTTGAGCCCTTTCCAATCCATCTTTTTACACTGAGGACAACTGAGGGACTCACATGCAACTATTACAGAAGGTTCAAACACTCACTGATGCTCCAGAAGGAAACGGGGGGTTAAAACTTCTGGAATTTGAAGATTAGGGTAAAATTAACTCAGCTTCTAAATGGCAGTACTAAAAAAAAAAAAAAAAAAAAAGATATTTAGGCAAAAGAAGAAAAATTCACACATCCTCATTCCGTTCAAAAGTTTTCACCCCCAGGCTCCTATTGCATTGTTTTTCTTTCAGAAGCATCGGTGAGCGTTTGAACCTTCTGTAATAGTTGCATTTGAGTTGTCCTCAGTGTGAAAAAAAGCTGTGGATCATTCAGTAAAAAACACAGTATTAAGAATCAAGTGTATGTAAACTTTTGAACGGGGTCATTTTTATAAATCCAACTATTATTTTCTGTTGTGAACAATATGTAAACATCTTTTATGTGAAATATCTTATTCAGGTCAGTACTAAAGAAAACAAACATGCATTTGATATGATCCCTCTTATTTTGGTAAAACAATTAACATTTTAAAGTTCTTTTGACTCTTTTGACTTCAACTGTATATTATTCATAGTTTTGCTGGCTAACTATTGTTTTAAACTGTGGAAAATTAATAAAAAATATAAAAATGTGTCCAAATGTTTGACTGATAACATTTATGTCTCAATTTTGTGCATTGCATCACTGTTCAATTGCATAAAGATGAACTTTTCTCAACTTTGCTGTATTGCTGGAAACACCCACACTAGTCGCTGCCAATCACGCCGCTGGAAATCACCAACTGTGATTGAAAACAGCTGTAAACCTCTGTATGTGTGAAGGTGCTGTAGTGACCATCCCTCCACCCCAGAAACATTCACCCACAGACAGTTTAACGCTGGTACAGTCCTATAAGGACCGTGCTGTTTGAGACGAGCTCAATAAACATGCTTATTGGACAGTAGCTAAACCCTACTTCATCTGCTCTAATTGGACACGCTGCTCTTGGCATTGGGATGGGCTATTTGTCGCTGCTCAACTTAACACCATGCCTTTGGGAGAAGCCAGTGTTAAACTGGCAGAATGCTGTTGGTAACATGATATTCATAATCGGCTTTTCTCAAGTACTTTAATGAAGCCATACAGCTTGTGTGGAGTGGAGAGGACAGGGCTTTTGAGAGAATGCGCTCTCATTATTCGTATAAAGCCAGTAGAGCACTTAAAAGCCAAATCATTTATGCAAACATTTCTTAAAAGGATTCTTTTTTTTTTCTGAAGAGGGAGGACTTTCTACGACGCTAAATGGATTAAGTGGAAAATACTTGATGTATTGTTGTTTGCTCTTTTTTATTGTTGCCTATTACTTGTGTCTGAGACAGCTGAGGCTGGTGGTGCTGGTGGCCCTAATGGAGGAAACCAGAGGGTTTCGTTGGTGTAGGAGGGCAGGATTTGTATGTTGGGGGATATTTAAGAGGAATGGCATAGGGTAGGGGTGGGCGGTATGACCCAAATCATACATTACAGCATGAGACATTTTATTTAATGGTAAAGCAATAAATCATAACGTGACCCTGGACCACAAAACCCATCATATAGGTCAGTTTTTTTTTAACTGAGATTTATACATCATCTGAAAGCTAAATAAATAAGTTAGTTAGAACAGGACAATATTTGGCCGAGATACAATTATTGGAAAATCTAGAATCTGAGGGTGCAAAAAAAAAAAAAAAAAAATTTGAAACACTACAAAGTTCTTAGAAACGCATATTACTAATCAAAAATTAAGTTTTGATATATTTACGGTAGGACATTTACAAAAAAGCTTCATGGAACATGATCTTTACTTAATATCCTAATGATTTCTGGCATAAAATAAACAATGATAATTTTGACCCATACAATGTATTTTTGGATATTGCTGCAAATACACCCGTGCTACTTAAGACTGGTTTTGTGGTCCAGGGTCACATTTAATTTATGACAATGAAAGGTTCTCTTTTTATATGGAATTTCATGTATGCAGACAAAAAGTTCAGGGGCTGGATTCACTAACTTTTATTAGGAATAAAATTTATCGTAACTGCTTTTTCTACCTAAAGAATAAAGATAAAAAGATTTTGTATTTACAAAAAAAAAAAAAAAAAAAAACTTTTCTAAGGAATGTTCTCATCTTTCTTAAGACTTTTACCTTAAGAAAAAATTTAATTCTTGAAAAAAATGCTCTTTAAAAAAAAAAAAAATACTTAAGATAGTTCATCAAATAATGAAAATAGCTGAAAATTGTATGCATCCTCAGGCCATCCAAGAAGTAGACAAGTTTCTTTATCAGATCAGATTTGGAAAAAATGCATCATTATAAATAGTGAAGCAAAGGTTTGAAGATAAAAACGTTTTAATAATAGATTTGTTTCTTACAAACACACAGATTTTCACTTCACAAGCTGTTAACTGATGGACTGGAGTGGTGTGGATTACTTGTGATGTTTTTATCAGCTGTTTGGACTCTTATTCTGACGGCACCCATTCACTGCAGAGGATCCATTGGTGTGCAAGTGATGCAACGCTCTAAATTAATTTCCCCAAATCTGTTCTGATGAAAAAACAAACTCATCTTCATTTTGGATGACCTAAGGGTGAGTGAATTTTCAGCAAATTTTCATTTTTTGTGAACTATTCCTAAACAAATTTGCAATCAAACTTGCTTCAAATAGTGCAACTTAAATTTTAATACCTCATAGCACGTTTATGTCACATGGTATATGTGACCGAGGACCACAAAACCACTCATAAGGGTCAATTTTTTTTAAATCTGAAAGGTCGAGACACATCTATTTGAAAATCTGGAATCTGACGGTGCAAAAAAATCAAAATATTGAGAAAATCAAATGAAATCCAAATGAAGCTCTGAGCAATGCGTATTACTAATAAAAATTACATTTTTATATATTTATGGTAGGAAACTAACAAAATATCTTCATGGAACATGATCTTTGCTTAATATCCTAATGATTTTTGGCATAATAGAAAAATCGATCATTTTGACTCATACAATGTATTGTTACAAATATACCTGTGATACTTAAGACTGGTTTTGTGGTCCAGGGTCACATGTATCATCATACCGCCCAGCCCTAGTGTACAGCCATAAAGGCATGAGGGTCCTCAGCCCATGCCGAAAGAGGTTCTGGTTTCTAGGGGTTTGTGTAAAGAGACAAGTGTAGCTATGCTTACCTAAAACCCCGCTGGAGTCGATTGGATACTCCAGAATGGAGGTGGCTGGGGCCAGTGTGTAGGGGTACTCATAGGGCGTCGCGTAAATCAGGCCCGACTCCGGACCGGGCTGCACTAGGGTGGCGGTGGCCGGGTGGCCCGTGCCGTTGGGCATGACGGTCTGGATCTGGCGGATGAGAGGCATGATGGTGGGCCCTGCGGGCGTAGGCGTACGCAAGGCTGTAGGCGGCAGGACAGGTGCTGGTCCGGTGATGATCCGTGGAGCTTGGGCGCTCGCTGCAAGAGAGAATGCAAGGGCAGCTGCGGTGAGCGGAAAAATGCGAGGGTAGGGGTGGATGAAGACGGGTGGGGTCGGGACAAAAAAGACAAAAACAGTTAGTACCATGCACAGGCAAACACTGGACACCATTACGCTATTTAGCTATTCATTAGTAAACAAGGCAGGGGGAGGAGCCAGCGCGTTCAAACACACAGCTTAGTAACAATATCACACTCCCGCAGTCCTACAGCGCTTCAGTATTATTTACTGAAGCAGCAAAGCGAAGAGGAGGATGTCACAACATCCGGTAAATTAAGGAAACATTGTTTTCACAGATAGCAGAGCGTGTACTCTATTCTTTCAGCTTATTAGCTGCTCTTTGGACGTATGTGCTAATTCTGGAACACAATACTGATACACTTGTCAGAGCATTTATCAGGGTTACTTGAAAGAGGATTACTCAGAGCTGTGATTGTAAAGGCCTCGTACAATACTGTCTCAGTTTGTAAGAGAGGAAGTGAAGGCTTACGTGATTTGATATTGGCGTCTCTGTAGGTGCCGTTGAGAATGGCCAGTTCCATCAGTTGCATCTTCTTCAGACTGTCCTCGCCTTCAGCCTGTTGGTGTAAAGAAACAAAGATTTAAAAAAACATGCACATGCATGCTATTCACATTGCAGCTTGCAGTTTTTTTCTTTCTTCAGATCTAATACAATCTCTCGTACCATGTCTCACACATAAGTTTGGCCGATGCATTTCAAGCACAGGGTTCTGTTGTACATATTTAATGTGCGTTCTGTCTCTACTGTGGCGGTAATAAACCTCAGGACTCAAGGGAGTGATACAGTTTCCTTCCAAAATGTATGTGCCATTAAAACAGATGTGTGAAGGTAGCTAGCTGTAAACATGTTGACAGTTTAAATAACTTGTAATCTGCTTTGCCATGAAAAAAGACAAAGAGAAAACTAATCACAGAGACAGATTTCGACCTGCACTAATGGCCAATATAAGCACTAAGAATGTGTGACGACACACTGTGAACACAACACTGCGTGAACTCCAAAATTACAATTTCTTGGTAATAGATAACCCCTGTCTTTATTTCTTCAGTCAAAAAGAAATTAAGGTTCCAGGATTCCATATAGTGCACTTCAATGGTGGTCTACAGGTTGAAGGTCCAAAATATAGTTTCAGTGCAGCTTCAAAGGACTGTACACAATCCCAGTTGAGGAATAAGGGTCTTATCTAGCGAAACAATCAGTCATTTTCTAAAAAAAATTAAAATGTATATATTTTTCAACCACAAATGCTCCACTAGCTTGACATGCATTACGTAATCACTTTGGAACCCACTGGAAAACACTTTGGGACCCAGTGTTTACAAAGTGAACATGCAAAGAAAGTCAAACAGCCTTTACAAAAAAAAGTAAACGTCAGACGATTTTAAAGTCAGAAGAGAAAATGAGATAGAAATGCAAGACAAGCATTTTTTTTTAGAAAATGACAGATTGTTTCACTACGACCCTTAGAAGCTGCATTGAAACTGCAATTTGGACCTTCAATCCGTTGATCCCCATTGAAGTCCACTATATAGAGAAAATCCTGGAATGTTTTCCTCAAAAACCTTAATTTTTTTTCGACTGAAGAGAGAAAGACATGAAGGGTGAGTAATTTATCGGGACATTTTAATTCAGGAGTGAACTAGTCCTTTAAGTTTACTAAATGTGCACTTGTAGTGTACTTCAATCTTAAAAGCATATTTAAAAAATCTTACTTGCAGATACTATAATATTAATGAAATATTAATAAAACTTTCATGGCTGCTTCTTAAACACTTTTAAAAACTGCACTTAGCAATACTGCCTAATCAAAAGTTACTTTATGTACATTCCATTATGTTTTAATTATCTTTTGTCATGCTTTAATAAGTACACTTATTGAGAAGCACACTTTTGATTTGTTGACTAACATACTAATTTTAATTTTAATTGTAGTGTCTTATTCAGTATTACATTAAGTTATCAAATGTTGAATAAAAAAAGTAGCAAATTGCAACTTCATCATTACTAATGTGTAATTGCAAATACAGCTGACGTCAAAAGTTTACATACATCTTGCAGAATCTGCAAAATGTTCATTATTTTACCAAAATAAGATGGATCAGCTGTGTTTTTTTTGTTTAGTGATATTTGTTCATGAGTCCCTTGTTTGTCCCTTGCTGTTCTTCATAAAAGTCCTTTAGATCCAACAGATTCTTTGGATCTTCTGCATTTTTGTGTATTTGAACTCTTTCCAAAAATGACTGTATGATTTTGAGATCCATCTTTTCACACTGAGGACAACTGAGGGACTCATATGCAACTATTACAGAAGGTTCAAACACTCGCTGATGCTCCAGAAGGAAAAACCATGCATTAAGAGCCGGGGGTGAAAACTTTTGAACAGAATGAAGATGTGTACATTTTTCTTAATTATTTCTAATATCATATTTTTTTCATTTAGTACTGCCCTTTAGAAGCTTCAGAAGATTCTTACATGTTTCCCAGAAGACAAAATAAGTTACATTTACCCTGATATTCAAATTCAAAAAGTTTTCACCCCCGACACTTAATGCATCGTGTTTCCTTTCTGAATCATCAGTGAGTGTTTGAACCCTCTGTAATAGTTGCATATGAGTCTCTCAGTTGTCCTCAGTGTAAAAAGATGGATCTCAAAATCAAACACTTCATTGGAAAGGTTTCAAATACACAAAAATGCTGAAAAAACAAAGAATTTGTGGAACTTGAAGTATTTTTTTCTAAAAAAAAAAAAACAGCGGGCAGTTTAACTTTTCAGGGCAAACAAGGGACTCACACTGAGGCTAATAGCATTAGCTTTTTTCCCCCCTTCAAATCTAACAAAATCTCTTGTACAAAATCTCACAAAAGTTTATCTCTTTCTCAGCACTGGGGACTACGATCAGAAATATACTCTGTACAAGTTCTGCGAGATAAATGCTTGGCCTGTGCATTTCAATCACGAAATCTGTGGTACTTAATGTGTGTTCTTTCTCTACTGTGGTGGTAATAAACCTCAGTACTCAAGGGAGTGATAGAGTTTCCTTCAAATGTCTGTGCCATTAAAACAGATGTGTTATTATTCGGGTAGCTAGCTACAAACAGGTTGACCATTTAAATCAAACTACTGCTCCACCCATGGAAAAAGACAACCAAAAGAGAAAACGAATCGCAGAAGACAACGACCTACACTAACGTCAGATATAAGCACTACTTGTGTCACATTATGAATTGCATTCAGACACTTCTTGAAGCATAAATGTCTGAAATCGAGCTTGCATAACTCGCATTTGAATTTGAATACACAGTTCATGTTTCAGACTGAACTAATTGCTCTAAACAGTAACAACAATTCTGCAAAACAGAACTTTACCTCATTTATTTAATTTAAATATAACAGAAGTACAAACTGTAGCTTGATCATTCGTACTAAAGAACAACACCAGAAGACAGTGTTTGTTTGGACAGCCACGTCCCTCACATCATGTCTGAGCTTTAGAGATCAGTGCTACCCAGCATTCACTCCCTCTGTCTCTGTGTCTGTCCCGTATGGGAATGAGTTACAGTAAAAGAGATGTATTTACTGCCCTGCAGCGCAGCTCCTCTAAGGAGCCTTTCCCTTGCGCCCTCCCGTCACCACTGAAACACTGCCCGCTCCTTGTGTATCTAAATATCAATACTTTATTAAGTCAAGAGCCCGCTGATGAATAGAGCAGGACAGAGCTGTTATAAATCACTCTCTGTCTTTATTTAATCAGCCTAATGTACTCTGTCCTTGAGAGGCAGGCCTCTGAGAGCGGCGTGCTGCACATTCACTTACGAGAACCTGAGAACGAGGTGAGAAAGTTTGCCGGAAAAACTCTTTTCGAAGATGGCCTACATAGAAGAACTCATGAAAGTTATGAAGTTATGAAATATATATGTTATTTCTTACTGTGTTGTTGTTTTGATCTACAGTACATCGTCCTGGTGAGCAGACATGCTTTATTAGCGATGACAGATGATGGCACCGCAGGAGGCTATATCTCTTGTTTTGAAAGCTTGAGGAGGGTGAAGTGAGCTTGGTCTCGTGGATAAAAGAGAGTATTTAATGGCTAGGTATGCCGTTGAATATGAGAGTTTGATTCTGCAGGACAGCTGAATAATTTATTAAGGTTTTAGTTAGAGCTGTCATGATAAATCAATGCATCTGGATTCAAGGATCGATTCTGAATGTGTCACGATTCTCTCTGAAGCTGAGCGCTAAAGAGTCATGGTAAAGCGATTAATATAAACACAGCCCACTGCGAACACCTAACTCACTTAAAACTTTTCGAACTTTATGAATGATTATTTTAGGTTCAAGTGTGTGTAAGAAACAGGAAGCAAGCAGAGTACTGCAGTTTCTGAAGCATGCAGTGCCATCTGCTGTTGAAACTAAGCTTGAGAAAGAATCGCGATGCATTCAGAATCGATGCAGAATAATTCTCGATTTGCGATGCATTGATTTATTTTCCCAGCCCTAGTTTTAGTCAATTTTGTGTTAAAACTATTGGTTCTAACTATAGTAAGACTGATCAAATAATGCGCAAAGATACTGTTAAAGGCATAGGTCACACAAAAATAAAAGTTTAATGAGTTCCTTTCTTCGGTTGAGCATAAAAGAAGATATTTTGAGTTGCTGGTCCCCATTGACTTCCATAGATTAAATACTATGGAAGCCAATGGGGACCAAAAACTGTGTACTGAGCAATGGTATAAATAGTGCATTCTGCAGAAATAGTGAGAGCAGTAAGGTAGGCCTGTTTTTTTGGACATAGTCTACAATTGGATTAGCATACTACCATACTATTCATTAGTAGTATGTAGACTGTGCACAGTATGGTGATTTTGTGTATACACTACCGTTTAAAATGTTGTGGTTGGTAAGATTGTTTAAAGTTTTTGAAAGAAGTCTCTTATGTTCACCAAGGCTGCATTTATTAAAAAAAAATATATATTGTGAAATAGTATTACAATTAAAAAGAACTGTTTTCTATTTGTATATATTCTAAAATATAATTCATTCCTATGATGGCAAGCTAAATTTTTTGCATCATTACTTCAGTGTCACATGATCCTTCAGAAATCATTCTGATATGATTATATTATTATTATCAATGTTACATATAACAGTTGTACTGCCTAATTTTATTTTTTGTGAAAACCATGAATTTTTGTTCAAAAGTTCAAAAGAACGTCAATTATTTGAAAAAAGTTAGAAATGTGGGATATAAACCTATAATTGTGAGAAAAAAGGTAGAATTGTGAGATAAAATTCAGTAAATTCAGAATGGTAAGAACAAAGTTAGAATTTTGTGTATACACTACTGTTTACATTTTTGGGGTTGGTACAGTTTTTTTCATGTTTCTGAAAGAAGTCTGCAATGTTCACCATGTGTGCATTTATTAAAAAATAAATAAATAAATAAATAAAATACTGTGAACCAGAAATATTGTGAAATATTATTACAATAAAAAGAAAAACAAACAGTTTTCTATTTGTATATATTGTAAAATGTAATTTATTCCTGTGATGCAAAGCTGAATTTTCAGCATCATTACTCCAGTCTTTAGTGTCACATGATCCTTCAGAAATCATTCTGATATCATGATTTACAAGATTTATTATTATTATAATTGTTTAAAATAGTTGTGCTGCCTTATATCTATTTTTTTCCAGGTGTCTTTGAAAGTTCAAAAGAGCGTCATTTATAGAAAATAAATCTGAATTGTGAGATGTAAAACTCAGAATTGCGAGAAAAAAGTAAGAATTGTGTGATATAACTCAGAATTCCCACAATATGGGAATTTTGTGTATACACTACCATTCAAAATGTTGAGGTTGGTACAATTTGTTCATGTTTCTGAAAGAAGTCTCTTATGTTCACCAAGGGTGCATTTATTTAAAAAAAAAATACATAAACCAGAAATATTGTGAAATATTATTACAATTTAAAAGAACTGTTTTCTATTTGTATATATTATAAAATGTAATTTACTCCTGTGAGTCAAAGCTGAATTTTCAGCATCATTACTCCAGTCTTCAGTGTCACATGATCCTTCAGAAATCTTTCTAATATTATGATTTACAAGATTTCTTATTATTATCATTGTTGAAAATAGTTGTGTTGCCTAATATCTTTGTGGAAATCATGATCATTTTTTTCAGGTGTTTTTGAAAGCTCAAAAGAACAAATTTTTTTTTTGAAACAGACATATTTGCTAACATTATAAATGTCTATACTGTCAATTTTGATCCGTTTAATGCATCCTTGCTGAATATAAGTATTAAAAATGAACACTTTTGAATGGTAGTGGCCAAAATACGCATTAATAACACAAAACTTCTGTTTTGTAATGTGATGAACAAACCACATTATTTAAATATACAGTATCAAAACTGATTTTTAACATCTTTTTGATGACTCATTTGATTAGAATGACAAAATCTAGGACATTTTACACTTCTTTACAAAGTGCTTGACTCTAAACACAGGTCATGCCGCATAATTACAGTTTTATGCTAGAAACATTTTTCTCATTTATATTTTATATTGTTTCAAATAAACAACATATGCAGTACACAGTGAATTACAGTATCCACTAGAATTCTGGTCGCAGTCCGATTTATTTATTTTTATTTTAGTCCAGTTGCTTATGCACATACTGTGTACTTATTAGAATAATTACAATAACTAGGTACTAACCCTGAACCTACCTCTAAACCTAACCCTACCCCATAGGGTAGTTACCTTATATTACCAGTACTTTCTTAGGTAAGTACACATAGTGTAAAATAAAGTGCAAGCAGAATTCCATTCAAAACACAAGCAATGTTTTGCTTGCAGTATCAGGTATGTGCCAGTGAGAGGTGCTGTGATGTCATCAAAGCGTTCGGTGGCTGGGATCTGTAGGGATGCGAACTTTCCCAGACAGTAATTTAAAAACCAGCCCGTATCATTACCCACACAACCTAGTCCTGTTCAGCAGCAGATATACAGTGAGCTCCGTTTATTGTAAATTTTTCAATCTGTCACGCTTTGGCCGTCCATCCGTTTTTGACCTACAAATCAAAAAGCTGTTTTCCGGCTTTGCGGGGTTCAATATTGATGACATCACTGGGTTTTTCACACTTTGGCGGTAATGTATTACAGCACATTTGACAATCTTTCTCTCTTTCTGCTCCAAGCCACAATCGTTTCTATGACACTCTGCGTCTTCCTGGCCTCTTCCTCTCCACTGTCCTTCTTTCATCCACATGTCTCTGCCTCCTTCTGTGACAGCGTTGCCGTGGGCCCTTCCTGCTCACATCGTGCAACAGCGCTGCACGCTGACAGAACAAAGGGCCTCTCTTTGCACCAGAGCGACCGTGTTAATGTGCGGGTATCTGCATGCGGACGCTCCGAGCAAACGCCAATGGTCCTGATTTCAGTGTAATATAAAAAGGGCTCTGGGAGGGAAACTGCTAAATCAAATTTTCACCATTTGGCCCCTGGGTTCTGACTGATATTGCTACTGAGCTTTGTGATTTCTCTCATTCATATTTTTACAAGTGGCCTGTCTCCTGTATGTAGCTGGTCAACTTTAAACTTTTGTTTTGCACAGTGATTTTATTCATCAAAAAGCAGTAATACTGTAAAATATAATTATAACTTAAAAGCTGGCTTCTGCCATGGAATAAAAAAGAATAAATAAAAAGGTAGCTGTGACTTTTTATGTCACAATTCTGAGTTATATCTCTCAATTATAACTTTTTTCCTCTCAATTCTGAGTAAAATCTCCCATTTCTGACTTTTTTTTTCAGACTTCTGAGTTATATCTCTCAATTCTAACTTTTTTCCTCTCAATTCTGAGTAAAATCTCCCATTTCTGACTTTTTTTAGACTTCTGAGTTATATCTCTCAATTCTAACTTTTTTTCTCACACTTCTGAGTTATATCTCTCAATTCTAACTTTTTTTCTCACAATTCTGAGTAAAATCTTCAATTTCTGACTTTTTTTTCTCACACTTCTGAGTTATATCTCTCAATTCTAACTTTTTTTCTCACAATTCTGAGTAAAATCTTCAATTTCTGACTTTTTTTTCTCACTTCTGAGTTATATCTCTCAATTCTAACTTTTTTTCTCACAATTCTGAGTAAAATCTTCAATTTCTGACTTTTTTTCTCACACTTCTGATTTATATCTCTCAATTCTAACTTTTTTTCTCACAATTCTGAGTAAAATCTTCAATTTCTGACTTTTTTTTCTCACTTCTGAGTTATATCTCTCAATTCTAACTTTTTTTCTCACAATTCTGAGTAAAATCTTCAATTTCTGACTTTTTTTCTCACACTTCTGATTTATATCTCTCAATTCTAACTTTTTTCTCACAATTCTGAGTAAAATCTTCAATTTCTGACTTTTTTTCTCACACTTCTGAGTTATATCTCTCAATTCTAACTTTTTTTCTCACAATTCTGAGTAAAATCTTCAATTTCTGACTTTTTTTTCTCACACTTCTGAGTTATATCTCTCAATTCTAACTTTTTTCTCACAATTCTGAGTAAAATCTTCAATTTCTGACTTTTTTTTCTCACACTTCTGAGTTATATCTCTCAATTCTAACTTTTTTCTCACAATTCTGAGTAAAATCTTCAATTTCTGACTTTTTTTTCTCACACTTCTGAGTTATATCTCTCAATTCTAACTTTTGTCCTCACAATTCTGAGTAAAATCTTCAATTTCTGACTTTTTTTTCTCACACTTCTGATTTATATCTCTCAATTCTAACTTTTTTTCTCACAATTCTGAGTAAAATCTTCAATTTCTGACTTTTTTTCTCACACTTCTGAGTTATATCTCTCAATTCTAACTTTTTTTCTCACAATTCTGAGTAAAATCTTCAATTTCTGACTTTTTTTTCTCACTTCTGAGTTATATCTCTCAATTCTAACTTTTTTTTCTCACAACTCTGAGTAAAATCTTCAATTTCTGACTTTTTTTCTCACACTTCTGATTTATATCTCTCAATTCTAACTTTTTTCTCACAATTCTGAGTAAAATCTTCAATTTCTGACTTTTTTTCTCACACTTCTGAGTTATATCTCTCAATTCTAACTTTTTTTCTCACAATTCTGAGTAAAATCTTCAATTTCTGACTTTTTTTTCTCACACTTCTGAGTTATATCTCTCAATTCTAACTTTTTTCTCACAATTCTGAGTAAAATCTTCAATTTCTGACTTTTTTTTCTCACACTTCTGAGTTATATCTCTCAATTCTAACTTTTGTCCTCACAATTCTGAGTAAAATCTTCAATTTCTGACTTTTTTTTCTCACACTTCTGAGTTATATCTCTCAATTCTAACTTTTTTTCTCACAATTCTGAGTAAAATCTTCAATTTCTGACTTTTTTTCTCACACTTCTGAGTTATATCTCTCAATTCTAACTTTTTTTCTCACAATTCTGAGTAAAATCTTCAATTTCTGACTTTTTTTCTCACACTTCTGAGTTATATCTCACAACTCTAACTTTTTTGCTCACTATTTTGAGTTAGATCTCATAATTCTAACTTTTATTTCTTACACTTTTGAGTTCATATCTCCCAATTCTAACTTTTTTTCTCAGAATTCTGAATTATATCTCATAATTCCGATTTTTTTTCTCACAATTCTGAGTTACATCTCACAATTCTAACTTTTATTTCTAAAAATTTTGAGTTTATATCTTACAATTCTAACTTTTTTCTTGCATTTCTGAATTTACATCTTAATTCTGAGTTTACATCTCACAATTCTAACTTTTTTCCACAATTTTAAGTTTATATTTCACAATTGCAACTTTTCTTCTCACAATTCTAACTTTTTCCCCTCACTATTCTGAGTTACATCTCACAATTCTAACTTTTATTTCTTACAATTTTGAGTTTTATCTTACAATTCTAACTTTTTTCCTCACAATTCTGAGTTACATCTCACAATTTTAACTTTTTTTTCTTACAATTTTGAGTTTATCTTACAATTCTAACTTTTTTCCTCACAATTCTCACAATTGCATATCTGAGTTTATATCTCACAATTCAGACTTTTTCCTCGCAATTCCGAGTTTATATCTCACAGTTCTGTTTTTCTCTCTCAAATTTTAGATCTCAGAATTGCGAGATATAAACTCATAATTTTAGGCAGAATTTTAAACAGAAAATAACAGCAAGATATAAATTTGCAATCGCAAATGTCATATTTACTTATTTATTTTATTTTATTTTATTTTATTTATTTATAATTTATTACTTCATTGGCAAAGATGAATTTTCTGAAAAGCCCCATTACTCCAGTATTCAGTGTCACATGATCCTTCAGAAAGCATTCTAATGTGCTAATTGACTGCACAAGACACATTTCTAATATTATCAGTGCTAATTGCTTAATTATTTTGCGACAACTGTGATTTATTTGAAACAGAAATATTTTGTAACATCATAAATAGCTGTACTGCCACTTTTGATTAATTTAATGTATCTTTGTTGAATTAAAGTGTTGAATTAAAGTATGCATAAAAGTATCATCCTGACTGTCTGGGTGTGTGTGCTTAGGTCAGGCAGTGCAATATGCTTTTTAAGTCTGCTTGCATAAAGAGAAATCACTCTGGAGCTATTCAGACTGGGATCACAATGACCTTTAGAACACAATGCCTGCCAGCCTACAACTTTCCATCACGGCCTGTCAGGTCTGCACCTTCATCTCCTCGCTCTCTCCAGCTCTGTTTCAAACCTAGTCAGCTGCCCTGCTTTCTACAGACTAACTGCGTCCTAAAGGGCCGGTCACATTGATAGCGGTTACACCACTGGAGGTCACTGAGTGTCTGCACTCTTGGTTGCTACTCAACTGTATCGCTATATTAACCGTTTTGCAATTCATTTGCAAGAAGTTGAACTCAACTTTGTTTAACTTTGTTGCATCGCCAACGGTCGCTGTCGCTCATCTCGCTGGAACTCTCATTAAAAATGAATGACTGCAGGTTGCTTTGTCACCGTGCAAACCGCTAGCAGTGTGAACGCCCCTTTAGGCGGCATACTAACTGAAATGGATCCTCATAAGTGACTGGTTTGGAGTGCTCTACATAGGGAACGACAGACAAACACCTCCAAATAACACTGGATACTCAACTACCAACAGAATCTGACATTAGTTTGTTGCAAAGCTAACTATGGAAGCCCATTTTCCCCACTGAATCTCACAATTCTGACTTTTTACTCAGACTTGTGAGATATAAACTTGCAACTGTGAGTTATAAAGTCAGAATTGTTAGATATAAACTTGCAATTATGAGAAACAAAGACACAATTGTGACTTTATATCTTCCTAACTTTAAAACACGCAATTATGAGTTTATGTCATGCAGTTCTGACTATAATTTTGAGTTTTTATCACACAATTCTGAGAAAAAGTCAGAATTAACTTGCAATTATGAGTTTATGTCATGCAATTCTGACTATAACTCAAAATTGTGAGTTTATATCACACAATTCTGAGAAAAAAAAAATCAGAATTAACTTTATATCACGCAAATTGACTTTATAAGTCAATTGTGAGTTTATATCTTGTAGTTCTGACTTTATTTCTTGCAATTGTGAGTTTATATAACATAATTCTGAGAAAAAAAAGTAAGAATTGTGACTTTATATCACAATTCTGACTTTTTAGCTCGCAATTGCCAGTTTATATCACACAAATCTAACTTTATAATTTGCAATTGCGAGATTATATCTTGTAATTCTGACTTCATTCTTGCAACTGTGAGTTTATATCATGCAATTCTGAGAAAAAAGTCAGAATTAACTTTATATCACACAAATCTGACTTTATAAGGCAATTGTGAGTTTATATCTAGTAATTCTGACTTTAATTTTTCACAATTGTGAGTTTATATCACGCAATTCTGAGAAAAAAGTCAGAATTGTGACTTTATATCAAAATTCAGACTTTTTAGCTCGCAATTGCCAGTTTATATCACACAAATCTGACTTTATAATTCACAATTGCAAGTTTATCTCTTGTAATTCTGACTTTTTCTCGAAATAGTGACTTTATATCACGCAAATCTGACTTTATAAGGAAATTCTGAATTTATATCTTGTAATTCTGACTTTATTACTTGCAATTGTGAGTTTATACCACGCAATTCTAAGAAAAAAGTCTGAATTGTGATTATATCTCGCAATTCTGACTTTCTAATTCACAATTGTAAGTTTATATCACGCGATTCTGAGAAAAAAGTCTGAATTATGAATTGTATATATCTTGCAATTTGACTTCATAACATGCAATTGTGAGTTTATATCGCGCAATTCTGAGAAAAAACTTCAAAATTGTGACTTTATATCACGCAGTTCTAAGAAATAGTCAGAATTGTGTTTATATCTCATAATTCTGACGTTATAACTCGCAACTACAAGTTTATATCACACAATTCTGAGAAAAAACGTCAAAATTGTGACTTCATATCACGCAAATCTGACTTTATAATGCAATTGCGAGTTTATATCTTGTAATTCTGACTTTATTTTTCACAATTGAGTTTATATCACGCAATTCTAAGAAAAAGTCAGAATTGTGTTTATATCACGCGATTCTGAGTAAAAAAAGTCAGAACTGTAACTTTATATCAAAATTCTGACTTTTTAGCTTGCAATTGCCAGTTTATATCACACAAATCTGACTTTATAATTCGCAATTGTGAGTTCGTATCTTGTAATTCAGAGTTTTTCTTGCAATTGTGAGTTTATATCACACAATTCTGAGAAAAAACTTCAGAATTGTGACTTTATATCACGCAAATCTGACTTTATAAGTCAATTGCGAGTTTATATCTTGTAATTCTGACTATATTTCTCACAGTTGTGAGTTTATATCATGCAATTCTGAAAAAAAGTCAAAATTGTGGTTATATCTCGGAATTCTGACTTTATAATTCGCAATTGTGAGTTTATATCACACAATTCTGAAAAAAAGTCACTTTATATCACAATTCTGACTTTTTAGCTTGCAGTTGCCAGTTTATATCACCCATTTCTGACTTTTTAGCTTATGAGTTTATATCATGCAATTCTGAGAAAAAAAGTCACAATTGTGAATTTATATCATACAAATCTGACTTTAGAAACGCAATTGCGAGTTTAATTCTTGCAATTCTGACTTTATTTCCTGCAGCTGCGAGTTTATATCTTGTAATTCTGATTATTTTTTGCAATTGTGAGTTATATATCGCAATTCTTACTTTATATCTCACAATTGCGAGTTTATAACTCATAATTTTGAGAAAAAAAAGTCAGAATTGCAAGATAAAAAGTCACAAATACCTTGTTTAATTTTTTTTTATTCAATGGCAGAAATGGGCTTTCATATAGATTCCATTTTTACTAGTTAAAATATTATTTTTGATTCTAATATATTTTAAAAATGAATTTATTCCTGTGACGGCAAAGCTGAATTTTCAGCCATTATAATGTCACATGATCCTTCAGAAATCATTTTATACTTTATCATGTCCTTTTATTCAATTCCCTTAATACTTACACATATGCATTTTTCCTTCTCATTTCTTTTCAGTTCATTTTTCCTATTCTGTGATAATAATACACTCCACCAACATATAAAAAAACACACATAAATAGAAACAATAACCATAATTAGATGCTTTTACATCTCTAAAAGGAAATTACACTTGTATTCACATATTTATATCAAGCACCAACCACACATAATACCTAAAAAATAATTCAAATAGTACCACTTCGGTAATACATAAACACTTTTATACAGCATAAAAAGGAAGAAAATACTAGCACTACTGGTAAATAAGGAAATATTAAATTAAAATGGATGGAAATAACTTAGAAATCATTCTAATATCATGTAAATATTTTCTTAATGTCATCAATGTCAAAAATGTTTAATATATAATAAAACATTTTTCCCCCTTAAGATTCAGAAAAACAGCCTGTATTTGAAAGCATTTTTTTCTTTACTGTCACTTTTGATCAGTTTAATGCGTCCTTGTTGAATAAATGTATTAAGAAAATGCATTCTGGGATTGACCTCATCATAAAGTATGTATGCAATACTGCTTTATAATTATATTGCTTCCTACCTTCTAAAAAGAGTACATTGAATTCGCATCTGACAGCTTAACATGGCCGTGGACTTTGGCTTTTAGCTCACTTTTCTTTATTCACCTTCTTCCTCCGCATGCCTGTTTCTTTCTGTAGCTGTCATTTGTAGATCGATGGATTTGTTGTGTGTGTGTTCAGTTGAAAGCATCTCTTGTCTGAAGGTCCTTCGGCCTTTTACTTTCTTTTCTTTTAGATGTATTTTTCTCTTTTCTCTTTTTTTGTTGTTGCCACTGTCAACTGCACTGTTGTTGCCACGCATCTAACTTCCCGCTCTCCCTCAAACCACTTAAAGTGATTGCTTTCTTTCTAACAACACAAAAGATGATCCAATTTTATTCTTTCAAGTGCTTTATTCTGTTACACGCTTTATCTTATTAGTAGCATTTCTCAAGGGCAAGGACATAAACCGAAACCTGTCAAACACAGTTCAGACCATCGTTGGTCGAGCGGGAAGGCTGAAGGACAGAGGAGTGATATAATTGGCCGAAGGAGGACGTGAGGACCTGGTGAGTGGAAACCGGACGATAGCGCTCCAAGAACGCGTCCCACTCGCGGCGCACACAGCTGCTCTCTTACAACACACAAACACGGACGTTTGGCTTCCAGCCACACCTCATCCCCTCAACAGGCCTTCCTGTCCCTCCACGCTGCACCGGAACCCGCTGATTTATCTCACTCCGTCCGTCAACACTGGACTCATTCCAGAGATAAACGTTAAAATAATTGACAATACTAAGTGTGTTTACAGTTAAAAATGGTGAAAAGTCAGCCAAATCAACAAAAAACCCAACAAATCTAAACTAAATAAAAAGGTTTGTCAAGACAAACTTTAAGTTGGCTTGAAAAAGCCTGATCAGAAAGTGTGAAAAAGTTTTAGAAATTTAGTTTTACAAATTGTAGAAATGTTACGGGTTTCAGTACGAAAAAGATTGACGTTTAAAGTAGTTTTAAAGCTTAAAGCTTGAATGTTTTGAAGGCAATACTGTTTCTAACTCATTTAGAATGTTACTAGCATGTTGCTAGCACGTTTCTAGCATGATTAGCATGTTGTTAGCATGTTTCTAGCATGTTGTTAACATCATTAACATGTTGCTAGCATGTTTCTAGCATGATTAGCAAGGAACTAGCATGTTTCTAGCATGTTTGTAACAGGATTAACATGTCAAAAGCGTGTTTATATCATGTTGTTAACATCATTAACATGTTGCTAGCATGTTTCTAGCATAATTAGCAAGGAACTAGCATGTTTCTAGCATGTTTGTAACAGGATTAACATGTCAAAAGCGTGTTTCTATCATGTTGTTAACATCATTACCATGTTGCTAGCATGTTTCTAGCATGATTAGCAAGGAACTAGCATGTTTCTAGCATGTTTGTAACAGGATTAACATGTCAAAAGCGTGTTTCTATCATGTTGTTAACATCATTAACATGTTGCTAGCATGTTTCTAGCATGATTAGCAAGGAACTAGCATGTTTCTAGCATGTTTGTAACATGATTAACATGTCAAAAGCGTGTTTCTAGCATGTTGTTAGCATCATTAACATTTTGCTAGCATGTTTCTAGCATGATTAACATGTTGTTAGCATGTTTCTAACATGTTTGTAACATGATTAACATGTCAATAGCGTGTTTCTATCATGTTGTTAACATCATTAACATGTTGCTAGCACGATTCTAGCATGATTAGCAAGGATCTAGCATGTTTCTAACATGATTAGCATGTTGTTAACATGTTTCTAGCATGTTTGTAACATGAATAACATGTCAATAGCGTGTTTCTAGCATGTTGTTAACATCATTAACATGTTGCTAGCATGTTTCTAGCATGATTAGCAAGGAACTAGCATGTTTCTAGCATGTTGTTAACATAATTAACGTGTTGCTAGCATGTTTCTAGCATGATTAACATGCTGTTAGCATGTTTCTAACATGTTTGTAACATGATTAACATGTCAATAGCATGTTTCTATCATTTTGTTAGCATCATTAACATGTTGCTAGCACAATTCTAGCATGATTAGCAAGGATCTAGCATGTTTCTAACATGATTAGCACGTTGTCAGCATGTTTCTAGGATGTGTCTAACATGATCAGCATGTTACAAGCATGATTAGAATGACGTTATGATGCTAGCATTACTAGCATGATTAGCAAGTTACTAGCATGTTGTTAACATGTTTCTAGCTTAATTAGCATGTTTCTAGCATGATTAGCAAGCTATTACCATGTTACTAGTATGATTAGCATGCTGTTAACATGATGTTAGCATTAGAAGCCTGTTGTTAGCATGTTTCTAGCATGCCTTACAAGTTACTAGTATGTTGTTAACATGTTTCTTGCTTAATTAGCATGTTTCTAGCATGATTAGCAAGCTATTAGCATTGTTACTTGCATGATTAGCATGCTGTTAGCATGATGTTAGCATTAGAAGCCTGTTGTTTGCATGTTTCTAGCATGATTAGCATGTTGTTAGCATTTCTGTAACATGATTAACATGTCAATAGTGTGTTGCTAGTATGTTGATAGCATGTTGTTAGCATCAACATGTTGGTACCATGTTTCTAACATGATTAGCAAGGCATTAGCACATTTCTAACATGATAAGCATGTTGTTAGCATGTTTCTAGAATGTGTCTAACATGATTAGCATGTTACTAGCACGATTAGAATATCATTAGCATGATGCTAGCATTACTAGCATGATTAACAAGTTACTAGCATGATTAACATGGTGTTTACATGTTTCTAGTCTGGTTAACATGTTGTTAGCATGATTCTAGCATGTTGTTAACATCAAGAACAGGTTGCTAACATGTTTCTAGCATGATTAGCAAGTTTTTAGCATGTAACTAACATGATTAGCCCATTACTAACATGTTGCAAGGATAATTAGAATGTTGCTAGCATGATGTTAGCATTAGTAGCCTGTTGTTAGCATGATTAGCAAATTACTAGCACGTTTCTAGCATGATTAGCATTGACATTAAACCAAACTTGTCAAACTCAGTTCAGACTGTCGCTAACATGATGCTAACATTACTAGCATGATTAGCAAGTTACTAGCATGATTAACATGTTGTTAACATATTTCTAGCCTGATTAGCATGTTATTAACATGTTTCTAGCATGATTAGCATGTTGCTAGCATGTTTCTAGCATGGTTATAAAGTTATTAGCATGTTGTTAACATGTTTCTACCATGATTAGCATGATTGTAGTTGCTAGGTTCGGTTAGAGAGATAGATTGACAGTTGGAGTTTGAATAGTCTTGGCTGATTTGAACATGCATTCAATGTAAGTCTATGGGATTTTTCCCAGTTTTAATCATCATTTTTAGGAAAACCATAAGTCCGATCAGTTAGAAACGATATAGCAACTCCAGTCAGATCAGTCTGAAGATCTGGGCTGAGTTTGGGGTTTGTAGAGTTAAAGCTCTAGTAGCGGCTAGAAATTTAATAATAATAACTGTAAGTTTAAATAGCATTTCCGTACTTTGGCTTTCTCAAGCGAACTTAATAAGTCAGAATTCGTGAACGCTCCCCCTGCCTTCCATTGGTTGGTTAAACAGATAGCCCCACCCCCAATCTCACGCTATTGGTTGAGTCCACATTGCTGTGTCTGTATGATGGTTTGACCTTTAGTTCAGTAATGCTGCTTGGCTTTCTGACGTCAAGCGCAAACTAAAAATCAGCTGTGAGTTTGATTGTTTTGCAGCTGCTCATATGATGGATCCTCCCCACAGAGACATAAAGACAAGCTGAGCTGCGCTTATTGAGAAACAACATATTTCCTGCTTGTTTTCACACGCTTACACACACAGATACAGTCATTGTGAAGATTAAAAGTGCTTTATGAGAATAATTACAGCCTGCTTGCTGTACCTGTTGTAATTGGCTTGCTGAGTATGATGAGCACTTGTTAATTGAGGCGAAAATTAATTAAGAACATCATATACTGACACAAACAGACTGAAGCGCATGAGACCTTGAATGGTTACTATATTCATATACAAGAAACTTCCAGAATTACCATGGTACATATCTAAAAAAAAAATCTACAGTGCTTCCTAGCATCCAAAAGTACCATGTACTACCATTCAAAACTGTTATTTTATGTAATAAACTGTTATTTAAAATAATAATTACAATGTATATTTACCAATAATCATATTTCACAAAATATGGCTTTGGTGAGTATAAGAGACAAAAATCTTTCTGACTGCAAACCTTTGAACAGTAGTGTACTAAACAATTACCATATTTATGTACCATGGTATTTACATAGTATTACAAAGCACTTATAAGAATATCATGGTACATATTTAAACTTCCAATAAACTACCCAAACAGGTAATGTGGATACTGTTACTATTTTATTTTATTTATTTATTTATTTTACATTTTGTTATATTTTATTTGTATATATTTTATTTACATTTTGTTATATTTTATTTTATTTTATTTTGTTAATGTATTTTTTTTACATTTATTTTATTAATTTAATTTAATTTATTTTATTGTATCTTATTACTGTTTTACATTTTGTTGTTATATATATATATATATATATATTTTTTTTTTTACATTTATTTTATTTTATTTTTTTTACATTTTGTTTTATTTATTTAATTTAATTTATTTTATTATTCTTTACATTTTGTTATATATATATATATATATATATATATATATATATATATATATATATATTTTTTTTTTTTTTTCTTTTTCTTTTTTTTTTCTTTTCTTATTTTATCTTATTTTATTTTATTTTATTTATTTTTTTACACTGTGGTATTTACATAGTATTACAAAGTAATTTTTTATTTTATTTTATGAACATTTACCATGGTATTTCCGTAAGTATGCTATATATATACACCATGGTATTTCATCACCATTTCATGACCATGGATTATTAAAAAATATATACATTTTATATTTTGTTTTATTTTATATTTTTTAATTTAATTTAATTTATTTTAATTTAAATTTTTTAATTTAATTTATTTTATTGTAACTTATCTTATTTTATTTATTTTTATTTTATTTTTTAATTTATTTTATTTTATTGTATCTTATTTAATTTTATTATTTCATTTTCACAGTGTGTTTTATTTTATAATTTTTATTTTCATTATTTTTTCACATTGTATTTCTATTTAATTATTTATATTTTGTTTTATTTTATATTATTTAATTAACTAAATTATATTTATTTTATTATTTTTTTTCATTTTATATTTTAATTTTTTTTGTTTAATTCATTTTCATTAATTTCATTATTTCATTCTTTACATTTTGTTTTATTTATTTATTTATTTATTTATTTATTTATTTAATTTTATCTTTTTTATTTTATTTTATTTATATATATATATATATATATATTGGGATTTACATAGTATTACAAAGTACTTCCAAAGAACATCATGGTACATATATAAACCACCATAAATATTATGTTACTATTTATTTTATTTTATTTTATTTTATTTTATTTTATTTTATTTATTTTTTTATTTATTTTTTTTTTTAATGTATTTTATTGTGTCTTATTTTAATTTTATTTATTTATTGGACATTTATTTTACCATGGTATTTCTGTAAGCATGATATATATACCATGGTATATGAATCTCAAATACATACATCAAAGTACCATGAGTTCTTTTTCTCAGAAAATAAAATACGGTTCTACCATAGTACGTCCAAAATAACAATGGTAATATTACGGTAGTCTTTCCAGTGCCAGATCTAACTGTGAATACATCAGCTATGCCTAATTGACATTTGCAGCCTCCACTAAAACTGCAGGGTAAATTTAGGCACATAAATGAGTGCAAAGATCATGAGCTCTATTCTTTGTCTGAACACCCGCAGGTTAAAATTAGACTGCAGGTTATTTCGGTAAGAGGCAGGGAAGTAGCCTTTCCTGGATGTGAGGGAAAATACTCAGGGTCACAATGGCCCGAGAGAGAGCGAGAGAGCGAGAGAGATAGACTTGTGTATATACTCTTGTGCGTTTGGAAAGGCAGTATGTGAACATGCATCAGTTCAGCTGCAAACCTGTGGGAGAATGCGAGTTTGACTTACAGCCTTAGACAGTCTCCTCCACATGAGGTTTCATGTTAATTGGCTTTGAGAGAAGGAAGTAGTGCAAGTGTCCCTGGTGTCAAAACTCTATGTGCCCGCGTCTATGTGCATACCAATGCAGGCTCTGTCGAATAAAATCCTCATCTGTTCTGTGGCCCATAAACAACAGTAGCACACTAAGCAGACAGGATGTATTAGGAGTAATAAACAACAGTTCACAAACAGTAGTGGAGTCTGGTTCGATAGTAAATTAAGACAAAACAGTATGTTAATTCACTTCAAGTCTGTTCGCATGATTTGAAAGTGTAATAAAGGTACGAGATGACAGGTAACGTAATATGCTTCTCAATCAAGTGCAATAATAACCCTAATATTTGAAAGTTTTATTCATAATTTGTCATTTTAATCAACCTGTCTTGCTTGGGAAAACAAACATGAACACGTTTAAACAAGATAAGCATTTCTGACGTTTACTAGACTGTGAAGGACAGTGAAAGGGAAGTTATATTTAAAGGAGACTATCTTGAGAACAGGATTTCATTTAAAACAAAATAAAGTTTAAAGTACGCAAATGTGCTTTAATGCTGAAAATGCAAAGCTTTCTAATTCTGCTTTACCATTTACTGAAACTAAGCTGTAAAAATAAGTTGTTCAAAAACCATCACAGTTTTTGTCACAACCACAAACAAAATAATGAGTTCAACATGTTCACAAAACATACACTCCTGAAAATAAAGGTGCTTCACGATGCCATAGAAGAACCTTTTTTGTCTAAATGGTTGGATAAAGAACCTTTGAAGAACATCTGAAGAACCTTTCTGCTTCACAAAAGTCTTTGTGGCGAAATAAGGTTCTTCAGATTATAAAAAGGTAAGAAAAAGGTGGTTCTATGAAGAACCTTTGACTGAATGGCTCTTTGTGAAACCAAAAATGGTTCTTCTATGGTTTTTCTAAGGTTCCTCAGATTATAAAAATGTAAGAAAGAGATGGTTCATTAAAGAACCTTTGACTGAATGGCTCTTTCTGGAACCAATAATGGTTCTTCTATGGTTCGTCTATGGTTCTTCAGATTATAAAAAGGTAAGAAAGAGATGGTTCATTAAAGAACCTTTGACTGAATGGCTCTTTGTGGAACCAAAAATGGTTCTTCTATGGTTCTTCTAAGGTTCTTCAGATTATAAAAAGGTAAGAAAGAGATGGTTCATTAAGGAACCTTTGACTGAATGGCTCTTTGTGGAACCAAAAATGGTTCTTCTATGGTTCTTCTAAGGTTCTTCAGATTATAAAAAGGTAAGAAAGAGATGGTTCATTAAAGAACCTTTGACTGAATGGCTCTTTGTGGAACCAATAATGGTTCTTCTATGGTTCTTCTAAGGTTCTTCAGATTATAAAAAGGTAAGAAAGAGATAGTTCCTTAAAGAACCTTTGACTGAATGGCTCTTTGTGAAACCAAAAATGGTTATTCTATGGTTCTTCTAAGGTTCTTCAGATTATAAAAAGGTAAGAAAGAGATAGTTCCTTAAAGAACCTTTGACTGAATGGCTCTTTGTGGAACCAATAATGGTTCTTCTATGGTTCTTCTAAGGTTCTTCAGATTATAAAAAGGTAAGAAAGAGATAGTTCCTTAAAGAACCTTTGACTGAATGGCTCTTTGTGAAACCAAAAATGGTTATTCTATGGTTCTTCTAAGGTTCTTCAGATTATAAAAAGGTAAGAAAGAGATAGTTCCTTAAAGAACCTTTGACTGAATGGCTCTTTGTGGAACCAATAATGGTTCTTCTATGGTTCTTCTAAGGTTCTTCAGATTATAAAAAGGTAAGAAAGAGATAGTTCCTTAAAGAACCTTTGACTGAATGGCTCTTTGTGGAACCAATAATGGTTCTTCTATGGTTCTTCTAAGGTTCTTCAGATTATAAAAAGGTAAGAAAGAGATAGTTCCTTAAAGAACCTTTGACTGAATGGCTCTTTGTGAAACCAAAAATGGTTCTTCTATGGTTCTTCTAAGGTTCTTCAGATTATAAAAAGGTAAGAAAGAGATGGTTCATTAAAGAACCTTTGACTGAATGGCTCTTTGTGGAACCAAAAATGGTTATTCTATGGTTCTTCTAAGGTTCTTCAGATTATAAAAAGGTAAGAAAGAGATGGTTCATTAAAGAACCTTTGACTGAATGGCTCTTTGTGGAACCAAAAATGGTTCTTTTATGGTTCTTCTAAGGTTCTTCAGATTATAAAAAGGTAAGAAAGAGATAGTTCCTTAAAGAACCTTTGACTGAATGGCTCTTTGTGAAACCAAAAATGTTTTTTTAAAGAAACTTTGACTGAATGGTTCTTTGTGGAACCAAAAATGGTTCTTCTATGTCATGGCTTGAGGAACCTTTTAAAGCACCTTTATTTTTAAAAGTGTACAGTCAATCCAAAAATTATTCAGACACCAGATATATTTTTTGATATTTTTTTACTAGTGGGTGCAGGACACTATAGTTCATTTATGAACTAAACATCCAAAACATCCCCTTTTCAAGATACACGTGCTTACTTGATCTAATAGTTGATGTTTTTAAAATGGTTGTAAATTTAAGTAGCAAATGAGAATTGCTAAAATGATTGAATATATCCTGAGATAAAGGTATTCTTAATGATTTTCAGTTTTGTTCAAGATAATTAAACAACAGTTTTTAAATAACAAAAGAATATGTAAAAGGATGGTATTTGGGATAAAAAGTGCCCCTGCTGTTGGGCCTAAAAGGCACAATAATTAACATGATAATTAATAGAAGGTTGACTTCTCTATTTGTTGACATGCCATTGTCAGATTCAGATGGTAAATATCATTCTTTTATTATGTTAAAGATAATCACCATGTTTAGAATGAAACCATCATATTTAAAAACATGCTATTAATCATATCATATAAGGAAATATCATTTGTTGTTACTACTGTAAATTTATATTAATTTACTGTGGGATCTTCTTCAATACTTTCAGAATCTTTACATTTTAAAATGATTTTGTTTCTGTTTTTCAAAATATTAACATATTTTAATGACAGTATATTTATTGAACAAAAAAAATATTCTTTTATTTATCAAAATAAGCAGAAAATAGTACAAACTTTGACAAAGTGATTGTTCTGAACAAGTATTAACTTAGACCGTATTAAAAAAAACCCCCATAAAACATACTATGGTATCCCTTACGAAAATTAACCATGGTTTACAAATAAAACCAAAATCCATGGTTAAGCTATAGCTAAACCATGATAACCACAAATTAACCATGGTTTTGCCTCACTAACCATCATTTTACCACAGTATTTGTATTAAAACTGTGGTCATACAAACGATAAGCAATATGCCAAAAAACCCACAGTTACTACACTTTTACTACAATAAAACCATGGTTAATTTTTATAAGGGATATGAATCTCAGTAAGCAAATGCTATTTGTTACTAACAGAAATTTAGACAGATATTATTTGGATTGTGAAAAGTGGATGCATAAATACCACAGTGGAGACAGATGGTTGAAGGGGAAGGGTTGAACATTAAGAGGGATTTGTCACATGAGCCGAAAAAGAAAAGTTGCTTTGATAAAAGATTCTGAAGACAAACGTTTAAATCAGGAATGGCATGTACCAATGATTTGCACACAACAAGACCAGGAATTTCCATAAAAGAAATAAACAGGCTCAATTTAGATTTATATTGCATTAACATCAGCGGCATACAGGTAGCCGAGATAATTCGGTCTTGGAAAAATCTGATGGGAAATATTTCAGATCACATTGGAATCCTTTTATTGCATACTTATCAGAGGAAACAAACCACTTAAGTCGCCTTAATGGCGAGCCAGATATTACCTGAGTACACTAGAACAGATGCCTGAAACGTTACGGTGTCCTGCCAGCTGTTGTGTCTGCTAGTTTAGCAAAGTAAGAGATGCAAGTGCACACTCATGCACATGTGTCTAAACACACACGCACATACACAGTTGAAACAGACATGAAGTTTCCAGACAAGTACACCCAACTGCCGAGTAAAGCGGGCCATGTCAGTGATTAGCTGTCAGCGCGTAGGCATCCTCCTCATTGGAATTAAAGAGGTGCAATTAGAAGGAGGAGGAAGTCTCATACATCAAACTGGCTTTGAACTGAGGAGACGGCACACAGAGACTGAGAAAGAGAGAGAGAGAGAGCTCACCAAGACTCACTTTATCGTTGTGAAACTTTGATTGTTTAGCAGAAGCACACACACTTTCTTTCCTTCTCCAAAACACACACATTCTTACCCGGTAACCCTGCAACTAGCCATCTCTCCATAACAATACGGCCCTCTTATCTCTGTTCATATAAAAGGAAGCTTTGATCTCCCACAACATGCGAAAAAAATTAGGACTGCAAAAAAAAGGCTGGTCACAAAGTCAAAAACATGACGGGGGAATTAAAAAAGTGCGAGAACGCGAGCGAGTGAGTGAAAGTGCTCCTCAACATCACACAGAATTTTCTCATCCTCCAGCAGAGCAGCTCCCACAGAGCACAAGCGTCTGTCCCAGACTGTCTGAAAAACAGATTTGAGTAATTTTGGCCTTTAAAAATGCATGCGTTCCTGTATTATTCATCTTCAGGCTGCATGCGGATTCTAAACATCGGCATGAGAAGGACTATCTTTGCGTCTGAATCAAGAGCATTGTTAAGGCCAACCAGAGCCACCGGCTGATGATGGCATTCTACCGGCGTAATGACCCAACCTGAACCAATTGATAAGGGGACAGAGTGACAACCCACAGGAAAAAATCACAAATGAGATCTCTTTAATATTGTATTTGGTTCTCCTAGGAAGCAATGAGATTGCGAAGTCCTCCAGCGTATACCCCAGTCTCATTCCTTTGGAGAAATAAAAAAGACACAAATGAGGCGTTTGTTGACACAGTGTAGAGCTATAAAGCGAATGTGGGCAGGCTGTCTTGAAGAACTGTTAAAATCTCCTCTGAAAAGCTAGGGAAAATTATCTTAAACAGAGGTTTCTGGACATTTAACTTCCTGATCAAACACAACTGAAGCAGCTCATTAAGATCCTTAGAAGCACTTGATAATTACATAAAGGTGTTTGATCAGGGTTCGTTCTTTACTCTGCAGGTAGTTAGATCTCCAGGAACAAGATTGGGCATCCCTGTATTAAAACAAAAAGGAAGGGTTCTTTTCATAATAATGTTCACCCAAAAATGAAAATGACTCCATGGGTTACTCACCCTCAAGCCATCCTAGATCTACAGTATATGACTTTCTTCTTTCAGACGAATACAATCGGAGTTATATTAAAAAATGTCCTGGCTCTTTCAAGCTTTATAATGGCAGTGAATGGCTGTTGAGATTTTGAAGTCCAAAAAAGTGCATCCATCCATCAGAAAAAGCACTTCACACGGCTCTGGGGGTTAATAAAGGCCTTCTGAAGTGAAACAACGCATTTGTGTAAGAAAAATATGCATATTGAAAACTTCATAAACCGCAATCTTTAGCTTCGGCTAACTGTCGTACAGATTTGTAAAGAAAAATGTTGAAGGATGTCAATATAAGCCAAGAGGACATTGGTTTTTCATTGCTGCTATAAAGCCACTCTCTCATAAACGGGCATATGACATGAAGGGAAGCTAGAGATTATGGCTTATAAGGTTTTAAATATGGATATTTTTCTTACACAAATGCATCGATTCACTTTAGAAGACCTTTATAAACCTCCTGGAGCCGTGTGGAGTACTTTTTAGTATAGATGGATGCATTTTTTTGGGTTTCAAATTCTCAACAGCCATTCACTGCCATTATAAAGCTTGGAAGAGCCAGGACATTTTTTAATATGTGACCTTGGACCACAAAACTTTAAGTTTTAAGTATCATGGGTATATTTGTAGCAACAGCCAAAAATACATTGTATGGGTCAAAATGATTGATTTTTCTTTTATGCCAAAAATCATTAGGAAAGATCATGTTCCATGAAGGTCCAGTAAATATATCAAAACATTTGGACAACTTTAAAGGCAATTTTCTCATTTTGATTTTTTTGCACCCTCAGATTTCCAGATTTTCAAATAGTTGCATCTTGGCCAAATATTGTGCTGTCCTAACAAACCATATATCATGGAAAGCTAATTTAATGAAAATGAGAAAGCTTTGGAAAATGCAAAGCTTTCAGATGATGTATAAATCTCAATAATAATAATAAAAAATTACCCTTATGACTGGTTTTGTGGTCCAGGGTCAGAAATAACTCGGATTGTATTCGTCTGAAAGAAGAATATACACCTAGGATGGCTTGAGGGTGAGCAAATCATGGGGTAATTTTTATTTTTGTGTGAGCTATACCTTTAATATGTCCTAAACATCATATTCAAAGTCTTCAGTTTGTCTTCATTTGAATCATTTTCTCTTTACTCTCTGTTGGCACTGGCCGGAAGGAAATTCCAAGAATCAACCGATAGAATTACAAAGGCCAATCTTTCACATACCTATCACAAGTGTATCATATTCATTCTTTACCCTTGCAGCAGTGCAGGGAAGTCAGAGACTAAAAAGAAAAGGTTCCTGAGATGACAATACGCAAGTGATTTCGGCGTTTTCTCCGAAGAAAAGGCCACCCAGCGTCGGCAAAGTCAAGCAGTGCATTAAAGACTAAGTGCAGCGTTGGGGAAAGTGGCGTTTGCTGACAGAAGGTACACGCTCAGAACGGGAGCCTTTATTTTGCTGGTGACATTTCTTTTCCGTGGTGCCCGGGGGAGGCAGCTGTTCTATTGGAGCTTGGCGGAGCAGAGAAGCTGGATAGATTTCTGAACGGCCATGGAGTCTGCATCTATACACTATCCCCACTATTTACACAGGGATTACTCTGCCGTTCCTGAAAAGGGACAGAGAGAGGTAGCAGAGAGAAGTACAAGGTAATTTGAGTATGAATATGTAGGTCCACAAAGAATCTGGGCCCCCAGATCGCTGAAGAAAAAGTCCCTCTCTGTTTATATTTTAAAGGTGAAGTATGTAATTTGACGGCCACTAGTCTCACCAAACAGGTTCATACAGCTCTCCCAACTGACATTAGTTGGACAAACAAGTTAGTCCTAGAGAGCTACTGCCCTGCAGAATTCAGCTCTATCCCTAAACACAACTGAACAAGCTAATCAGTGTCTTCAGGAGGAGGGATTATACAAAATGCATGTTATTGTTTATTTAGTAGTGACCTGAATAAGATATTTCACATAAGGACGGTTACATATTAGTTAAATTACAAAAATTACCCTGTTCAAAAGTTTACATACACTAGGTTCTTAATACTGTTGTTACCTGAATGATCCACAGCTGTGTTTTTTTGTTTAGTGTTAGTTGTTCATGAGTCCCTTGCCTGCTGTTCTTCAGAAAAATCCTTAAGGTCCCACAAGTTGTTTGGTTTTCCAGCATTTCCCTGCTGAAAAAAACAGCATATGCTGGTTAGGTATGTTTTGGTGCTGGGATGCTGGTTTTAGCTGGTATATGCTGGTCCTTTGCTGGTTTATGCTGGTCCCTTGCTGGTTTATGCTGGTCCTTAGCTGGTTAATGCTGGTCCTTTGCTGGTTTATGCTGGTCATGTTGCTGGTCAAGGACCAGCATAAACCAGCAAAGGACCAGCATTAACCAGCAACATGACCAGCATAAACCAGCAAAAACCAGCAAGGAACCAGCATAAACCAGCAAAGGACCAGCATATACCAGCTAAAACCAGCATCCCAGCACCAAAACATACCTAACCAGCATATGCTGGTTTTTTCAGCAGGGTTTTGTGTATTTGAACCCTTTCCAACAATAACTGTATGGTATTGAGGTTCATCTTTTCACACTGAGAACAACTAAGAGACTCGTATGCAACTACAGAAAGAAGGTTCATATGCTCACTGATGCTCTAGAAGGAAAAAACATGTATTAAGAGCCAAGGGGTGAAAACTTTTTGAATTTGAAGATCAGGGTCAATTAAATAAACATTTAAGTATCTTCTGTAGCCTCTGAAAGGCAGTACTAAATGAAAAAAATATTACATTTAGGCAAAATAAGAAAAACGTACACATCTCCATTCTGTTCAAAAGTTTTCACCCCCGGGTTCTTAATGCATGGTTTTTCCTTCTGGAGCATCAGTGAGTGTTTGAACCTTATGTAATAGTCCCTCAGTTGTCCTCAGTGTGAAAAGATGGATCTCAAAATCATACAATCATTGTTGGTTCACATTAGAGGATGGATATCCGAGCCGAGCCCGACGGTACCCGACGGAACCCGACGGGTCGGGCCGGGTTCGGACAGATATTTAGAAAGGATGCTCGGGTTCGGGTCGGGCTCGGTCACCTCAGCGCGATAGTGCGCCCGTGTTATAACGGCACTTTTTGCCCAGTGTGCACTGACGCTCTCATCTGTTGACATTTCCGAACGCTTTTTTTACAGTTGCTTAATAAAAACGGGCTTTCCACACAAAAAAAGTGCATGTGTCATTAGTATGAGTGAAAAAAGAGATTTTAACTGTGTCGGGCTGGGATCGGGCTCGGACATAAATATCTGAATGCTTGTCGGGCTCGGGTCGGGTTCGGTTACTGCTCTGTCGGACTCGGGCCGGGCTCGGACAGAAAAATGCGGCCCGATCCGCACTCTAGTTCACATACATAAAAATGCTGAAAAACCAAAGAGTTTGTGGGACCTGGAGGATTTTTCTGAAGAACAGCAGGCAGTTTAACTGTTCAGGACAAACAACAGGCCTACACCTGTTTTAACCCATTCAAATCCATTCAGTACAACTCCACATACTTTCCATAAAATCATTGCATAAGATGCGAAAAAGTCTGCAGATTGCATCTGGTCCTATGAAAGAGCGAGCTTGTTCTTTCAAGTAGCTGAAAATCTGAAAGCAGGGGCGGTGGGTGGATGATTTAAGCCCCTCTGTAGTACAGTCACATGACCCGGTGCTCTCCTTTGAGGATGGGGCCTCTCAAAGAGTTGCCACAGTAATGCACTCTCTGCCCTGTGAACCCCAACTAGCCTTTATTCTCTGTGCAACCGAACTGTACCAACACTAGCTCCAAAACAAAGTGTTACTCAATAACATCATGAGAGACTGAGGGAGGGACACACAGAGAGATAACAGAACAGAATGTGAGGGAGAGAAAAGATGCTGGACTCTCTGAGAGGAGGGGAAGGGGAATGAGCCCCACTGGGAGCATTATCCAACCCTGTAGGGCCAAAGAGCCCGCTCAGGATTTCCACACTCCAGTTGTAAACAAAGAGCCTTTTGATGCTCTCTCAGCCTCAAAGACATGGATGACTACTCAATCATGTGACCACAGAGCGGCCCTGCCGTTCACACGTACACCGTAGCCACACACAGAGCTACACCCGCCGACATATACAAAGTCACATTACTGATGGAAAGGAGACCTTTGGACAATAGGAGGCAGCGTGTGCACCTGCAGAAAGGGACAAAGATATGCAAAAATGTGCAGTCATTTCTCGAGATCCGAATGTGCGTGCACACAAATGAGCACAACATGTCTTATTTAGCGATTTCCCAGCATCACACACACTCAAATGTCTGCAAAGAGAAGCATGAGCTCTATTCAACCCCTCTCTCTCTCTTTCGCTAGTGCTGAGCACTCTGAGAAACAGCGAGAGGCAGAAAAACATGTCATGCAAGAGGGAGCCTATTGTGCCATGAAGGGAACAGATGGAACCTCCCACAAACCACTGGGCCCTTCATTCTCCTGCCTTCCCTAAAAAAAAAAAGCAGCGTCACAAACAGCAACACTGGCTCTGCTCACCCATAATGCACCTTGGCTTCTACATCCACTCGGGCGTTCTTACAAAGATGTGAGGGTGTCCATGTGCAATCTTGCAGGCAGAGATTCAGTTATGTGTGACTAACGCTTGCTGAGCACGTCACGGGAATCCCCAAACACAACTTGTGCACACCCCGCCTAGATATCGCCTCCTAAATGCTTCTCCCAGCAGTCGTTCGCAATCTGCGGGGCTCAAAATCCCGTCGTGAGCACGTGTGCCAGCGGGTGAATTGGGAGAGTTTGAGAATCTTAAAACATTGGCATGTGGGCATGTGCAAAGTAGAAAGGAGTCAAGGAAAAAAGATCCAATGACTAGATGGAAGAAAAATGATGCAGGGGTGTTGTAGCTGATTTCCCGAGTTCGAGGCAGTTTCTAGGGTGTTCTGGTTGGTTTCTAGGTGGTTGCTTACTGGCCAAGTCTGCCCTAAAGTCTTTGAATATTCTGTTTGGGTCCTTACTTTAATGTAAGTCTACATGACTCTTCCACCCATTGTATCTAAGACAAGTAATATCATTTATCATTTATATCCACAGTTTGGGATGGGCTATGAAGTTAGGGACAGAGATTTGTTCAGATATTCTTAACCAGGGGTTTTAAAGCAGGTCATACGTTTTTTTAAAGTGTCCTACTATTGTTGGAGTCACCTACAACAGGTTTAAATGCATCTAAGATCGGAAAACATTTGTAAAATGTCTTTTGTCAATGATTTCAAAACTGTCCGAAGCAGCTTTGAGTATAACGTCTGTGAACCCCTTCCTTCCACAAGCCTACTCTGCTCTGATTGGTCAGCTGGCCAAGCCTGTTGTGATTGGCACAGAGGGGAGTACTTGCCAAGACAGTGGCTGTTTTTGATGTCCGCGGGTTAAAATAACCCTAATAATGTTATATTTAGCCCCTGGAAATGCTAATTTACCAGGAGAACCCCAACAAATTGTGTTTATTTTACACCCCAGAATGGAATTTTTTATGGGGGATCCCCCTCGAAACGTGACTGGTTTAGTTCTAAATAGCAATTGGGTGAGTTTTATTATGAAAACCTGGCAACCCTGATGCACCTTCACATAAAACATTAATATGCTCCAATCTATTTTTAAAATTAAGACATAAACACATTTTAACATTTATGCAAGTGAATCATGCCCACAGCTAAAGTTTAGCTGCTAAATTGTAAACACAACAAAATACCGGTGGATACGTTAGCTGAGTGCTAATGTGACTAACTGATGAAACAACACAGTTTGTAAACCAAAATATGTCTAAGTTACATTCTTTATTATTAAATGAATTAATTAGAACAACGACAGTCTACATTATTCAACACATTCTTAGGAAATAGTGGGTTCACAATGAATTATCAGAACTGTTTTAGTAAGACAGTAATATCGTGGTTTACCTGGAAACCTAATGCTGCACTAGGTATACAGTAAATATTAGCACAAAAAATAGATATGTTGAGCACTCCCTTGAAAGTGTACACATAACGTATCAATTGTACTTACAGGTTGTGGTTTGGAAACACTTGTTAGTCCAATTAAAGTAGATTAGAAGCCAAAAAAAGATAAAAGCCAAGACTAGAGAAGCAGTCTTCTGTAAAATGATGAGCAAACAACAAAAGGATCGAATTGTATTGCTGTGGTATCGTGGAAAAAATTAATTTTAACCACTGGTTCTTCACATCATAATCTTTCGGCAAGGAAAACAAAACAAACAGTGCAGAATGCAGCGTCTTCTCGACATGATGTAAACACACTAACTAGCGGAAGTGTTTGTGGGCAGGTCAGACTGTTTGTGTTTTGCAGGCAGGTGGGAAATATACTAATATATATCTATATATAATATATATATAGAGACAATATCTTTATGTATGATGCACTTTTTTTGATTCACAACTTTGCAGATGGTTTACATTAAAGGATAGCTATGTTACAAACTGCAGAAAATACTTTTTCGAAAACCCATATGACCTGCTCTTTAAAGTAGTTAAAAGAAAATAGAGTTTAAATGCCAAGTTCTGTCAAGGAACTCTAGATGGCGCAGGCTGATGGGTCGTTAACTGATAAGATTCACAAAGTTAAACTACTTGGCACAAGATGATTGGTTCATGTTGCATACGCAGCCAATAAGCTTGCTGCTTTACAGTTAAATGTCTGGTTAGCAATCACTAGAGCATTTCGCAGAATGCTTTCAAAGTTACTCTGAAACCCTCCACCTCCCCAGCTCCACCTGTACAGATCTGCGGGTTATTATATATGCTATTTGTGCAGCAGCAGTATGTCTTCACAACCATAAAAGCTCCACAAACACTGAGTTTCATGGATGAGCTGGAAGTATCTCATCCCAAGAAGAAAGTGTGGACTAATCTGAGCTGTGCTGGGCAGAAGGAGGTTTGAGTACTTCAGCTCCTGCTGGCCCTTGCTGTTTACTTAACTTCCCCTCATCTTTAACACCACTGCCAGCACAGCTGGACAACCACATGGGACAAAAAGGGGAGGTGTATGTGTGTGCGTGTGTATGTGCATTGTGTGGTAGTAGTGCCTCCACACCCAATTTCAAATTTCGCTTTATCTTCAGCCCTGACAATTAGAGCTGCCTCTATCTGTCATGGCTCCAGGCTGGGAGCCACGGAGGGGCGGCTGACAGACAGGACTTTAATTAAAGTAGTCCCTTCAGCAATGACCATTTAGGCCTAGCTACTGCTAACACAGGGTGGGGAAACAGAGTTAGAGAATGTTGAGAGCTAACAGATAGCGGTGAGCACTTCACCTCACCACAGGTTTAGATGCTGCCTACCGGCTTACGTTCTAAATAAAGGCCTTTCTGAAATTAGCTTTCTCCAGGGTGTGCATGTAATTTGGTTCTAAAGTTGTGTGTCATAGTTCAGCTTAACATAGCTGGAAATATTCACAGTTAAGTGACACGCGACGCCTGTTTTTCCAATAATATGAATCATCTGTGACATGTAGGAAGTTAAGAGCTTTAGTGTGAGTACGAACATGCAAAAATGTTTTTAGAAACATCATGTAACTTGCATGTGCTAGCATTAAAGATTTCCCCCTCTCATGCAGACACAGGACTTCCTTCCTGGATATTAAATTAACCAGAACCTGGCTGCAGCTGACCAAATAGACAGACAGGTCCATATCAAGCAAGATGATGTTTAATTCTCTGTTCAAGTATGCAATGATAACCAACAGCTATTTTAGTGTCACTCCTAGAGATGCACCAAATGTTCGGCAACCAAAATTGCGAAAAGGCAATATTTATGACTTTTATTTATGCAATGGTGAAAAAAATGGGCAATATACATGGGGGAAACCACGAAAAACCGTGTTTGGTAATCGGCCTTCGGCCCAGTGTTTAATTTTATTCGGCTTCGGCCAAGAATTTTCATTTTGGTGCATCCCTAGTCACTCCCCAAGACCTTGAGAACAAATGCTCAATTCTTCAGCTATGAGCTCATATCCTGCACTCCTAGGCTACCACAACATGCAAAGTGTGAATCTATCACTTCAAACAACTAAATCTATGATCAAGTCAAATCAAGTCAGACTCAAATTACGTAGGGTCCCCATGAGCCAACAGCTTTGAGACGTCCAGAGCACAGTCCACTGTTTCACAGCTCTGATGCATCATTCTACAAAAAGCACACAAAAATGGAAGTTTAGCAGAATGTTGATGCCGTCAATTTCAATACAATGAAAGATGGTGACCAAAGGCCGTCAAGCTCCAAAAATAAAAAAGGCCAAAAACCACCACAACACCATTTATGCCTTCATTTTCTATGCTATATTTTAAGTCCTCTCAAGTCTCTAAAGTTCTAGTTGATGCTGTCAATTTCAATACAATGAAAGTCAATGGTGACCAAAGGCCGTCATGCTTCAAAAATAAAAAAAGACCAAAAACCAACACAATGCCATCCATTCCATCATCTTCTACGCTATATTTCAAGTCCTTTTAAGTCTCTAAAGTTCTGCCATCTTTTCACATTAACATATAGGATATTCAAACATTCATACAATTGGACTTTTCCTCACATAAAGCTATTTGTATGACTTTGAATAATGTTGAATAATTGAATAATATGTACAAGTTACCAGTGTTGGGCATGCTTCTTTAAAAAAGTAATTAGTTATAGTTACTAGCTGTTTCTCGCAAATAGTAACTGAGTTACATCATTATAAAAGTAACTAATTACCAGGGAAAGTAACTATTGTGTTACGTTTTTAAAAAATGTTCAAATAAGTCAAATAAATAGGATGTCCCCAATATTAAATATGTTAAATGAATGAAATGGACACTAAATAGAATAAATTATTATTATAAAAAATGTTACACTAATCTACACTATTTTAATGTTGCTGTGGGACAATGAGACACCTATCAAATTCAAAAACAATATTGTAAATATTATCAACCCTCTACAGACACCTTGGCAATAGAATTGCCATTGGCTAGTAATTTTTTTAGTGTACTCACCAGTTTAATATTAAATATTTAAAAAAATATATAGCCTAATGGCACAGTTTTTTAATATCTGAAAGTACACTTAGCATCAGTCAGTCAAGCATTATAATATGATATTTTGATAATTTAGCATTAAACTTTAGTAATTAGAAATTTAGTAATTAAAATAACCATGTATGAATGCAAATTTGTCATGTTGACTGAACATAGGACTGGTGGTGGTACTTAAGATATTGTTTGTCATTTAGTGTTTCTATAAAAAAATGGGAAAAAAATTGAAATAATACTGATAAGATAACAAAATTACTAAGAATTCTACTACTAATAACAATATAAAATGCACTAAGGATTAATGAGCTGCTGGGGTCATTAATATTAATCATGTTGTCTGCGTTTGCTCGAACTGATTTGCTAAAAATCAAAACTAGGGACGATAATAGGTGAGCGCCAGCCAATGAGATTGCCGTTTGCACATTAGGTCCGCCTACTACTGGAGAAACCGGCAGTTCTTAAAAGCTGAAGAATTCCGAAGGAACGCCGTTATTTTGACAGGAAAATACAATAAAGAATATCGTTTACATGTAGCGCTTCAATTCTGCATGGTATATAAGACACTCTCGCTCTGTATCTTTCTTTGTGAGACAAAGCGACGGCGTGTCGTGTGTCTTCACACTAGCATTTTATTGTCAGTAACGGTAACGGTGTTGTAACAGGGGAAACAGTATTTAGTTTGATAACGCCATTAGTAATGCAGTTATTCACTTCACTGCAAGTTACTATATATGGATTACACTTATGGTTCTTTTATGGGGTTTTTTTGGAGCTCGCCAGCCCCTAGTCACCATTCCCCTTCATTATATGGAAGATATCAGCATGTTGCCACTGGTAATACGTAAACGAGCTTTCCTTCCTGCTTATGAGAGACAGAGGAGCTCAGGGGAGTCTGGTGAGACCTTGCCTCAGTCAGCACAATCAGATGCAATAGTGAAGCGAAGCCTTTTATATATTTGTCACAAAGCCATTGATGATAATTGCTTTTGACTGTGTTAGCAGTATCCTGCTGGTCACTGGCTTCCTTTGTGCACTACACCAACTGCTGCCACTACTGCCAGTGCTGCTGATTATGATGATGAGAGCAACGGTGGTGATGTAGATAATGATGATTATTTAAAATAGATGACGTCAAGCTGACGTCTCCTGGTGTGCTGCTATAAAGTGGCTGCTAGCTTTCCCTAGAAGGTAGGGTGCCAATCCAGCAAGTGACCCCCTGATACCTGCGTTACATATATATTTAGTCAAAAAAGAGACATTTTCCACAAACACCAATGGTGCGCTGCTAGCTCCACCCACATGTGGAGAAGCAAAGCTTTCAGCTCAAATGCCACAAGATGCGATCAATCAGTATGCAAATTTCAGCAGGGATTATAAAGATCTTTACAGAAGTTGGAGCAGTCCACTAGTGGCTGTTATCTTAGCGCAAACAGAAAGGGAAAAAAAATCCCTCCCTCCATCTATTTGACAGAGAAAAGTCCCTGTAGGCAAACACAGAAGTGTTAATGGATTTTACCTTGGGATGTGGGAGGGTACTGTCAGACATCATACACTGCAGCAGCGGGGCTGGGATTGATAAGGAAGGGGCGGCCTCTCTGTGGGCCGTCTGGGAGTTAGCTGCCAGACGAGGGAATTGCTCTTAGATGAAGGATCAGGTTAAATGTTATGCTGTTGTCGCAGTAGTAGCTGTAGTCTGTGTCCACTCTGAGACCCAAAGTGTAGGTCCACTGATTGGGGAGGTGTGACTGTTCTCACTGAGCTTATTGAAGGTGTTGGCAGTTGCCATGACAGCCTACTGAAGCAATAACATATCATCTTTCCTCCGGTGGCCACATCATGTAATGGTCTTTCTGTAACATGACACGAAAATCTTCAATCTTCGCACTGTCAGTGGTCACGTTTTAAGACCAATATGGCTGACATAAAAATACGAAAACATAAATGGCTTAAAATAAAAACTCCAATCTAGTACTTTTGGTGACTAAAGTTTTGCCTTTATGAGATTTTTTTTTGTCTGTAGGTAAAGAATTTGTTCACTTCCAGTATAAACATTTACTCACGCCCATGTCATCCAAGATGTTCATGAAATTGAGGTTTTTGAGGAAAACATTCCATGATTTTTCTCCATGTATTGGACTTCAATGGGAGCCAACAGGTTGAAGGTCCAAATTGCAGCTTCAAAGGGCTCTACATGACCCCTGCCAAGGAATAAGGGTCTTCTATTTATCTATTAAAACGAATGGTCATTTTCTAAAAACAATAAAAATGTACTTTACTTTTTACTTTTTAACCACAAATGATTGTATTGCACTAGCTTGACCTCACAAATTACATAGTAAAGGTCTTGCGTGATGTAGGCGGAAGTACAGACCCAGTGTAAATAAAGCGAACATACAAAGAAAGTCAAACGTAATGTGTGAAGTTGTAGACGTGCATCACAGAGCTAGTGCAAGCGCATTTGTGGTTAAAAAGTATATACATTTTTATTGTTTTCAGAAAATGACTGATCATTTTGCTAGATAAGACCCTTTTTCCTCGACTGGGATCGTGTAGAGCCCTTTGAAGCTGCATTGAAACTGTAATTTGGACCTTAAACCCACTTATCCCCATTGAAGTCCACTATATGGAGAAAAATCCTGGAATGTTTTCCTTAAAAACCCTAATTTCTTTATGACTGCAGAAAGAAAGACATGAACATCTTGGATGACATGGGGGTGAACCAATACTTTAAGAGAGACAAAACAGTTGATGAAGCAGGAAGGGGAATGGGATCAAAACATGATCCAGGGTAAGGATCACCAACCTTGCTCCTGGAGAGCTACCATCCTGCAGAGTTCAGCTCCAACCTCAATCAAACACACCTGAACCAGCTAATCCAGGTGTTCATGGTTACTTGAAAACTACAGCCGGGTGTGTTGGATCAGGGTTGAAATTAAAGTCTGCAGGAAGGTAGTTGGAGACCCCTGACCAAGGCTGTGATTCAGTAGTTCTTGTATGTTAATGGTGGCCAATTTCAGTTCTGGAGAGCCACTCTCCTGCAAAGTTTCGCTCCAACCCAAATTAATCACATTTGAACAAGCTAATCAAGGTCTAAGGGTTACTAGAAAGCCACAGGCAGGTGTTTTTTTATCAAGGTTGGACCAAAACTCCAAGCAAACCGAAGTTGGCCATCTGTATTGTCTCTATTGTATCTGCCTACCAGCTCATTAATAAAGACATCAAGACATGAAAAAGAGATAAGAGAGATGTTCAAAATGAGTACTGTACACTCTTAAAAATAAAGGTTCCATAAAGAACCTTTAACATCTGAAGAACCTTTCTGTTTCTCAAAAGGTTCTTTGTGGCAAAAGAAGGTTCTTCAGATTATAAAAAGGTAAGAAAGAGATGGTTATTTAAAGAACCTTTGACTAAATGGTTCTTTGTGGAACCAAAAATGGTTCTTCGATGGCATCGCTATGAAGAAACTTTTAAAGCACCTTTATTTTTAAGAGTGACTCAAGGACAAGTGTTGAGAACCCTTACACTACACCACAGTTCTGACCAAAATACAAGAGTACAATTATAGGCCCACAGTCGTAACACTGCAAGGAAGCCACATCATAAGTAGCATTTATACCACAAAATGTGTAAAATGGGGTTTTATCAAGGTTGGAGCAAATCTCTTCAGGATTGTGGTTCTCCAGGACCAAAGTTGGCCATCCCTGTTGTATGTCATTAGCACATATACTACCCCAATACACCAGTGGTAAGCAACCTTGGTCCTGAAGTATGTTTCCCTAACCAAACTCACCTGAATCTACTTATTAACTTGTTAATAAAGACAACAAGACATAAAATGGCTGCAGATAAAACAGACCCCTGCTTAAAAAACAGCATATGAGCTGGTTTAAGCTGGTCCTGATTTGGTTATGAGCTGGTCCTGAGCAGAAGCTAGCTGCTTAGGACCAGCATAGACCAGCCCATAACCAGCTCAGGATCAGCTGCCATGCTTTGAAAACATACCTAACCAGCAACAGGGACATCCAAGATGAGTACTGTTATGGGTACTTTAGGATCAGAGATGAGAACAATTACACTACACCACAGTTCTGACCAAAATACAACAGTATAATTATAGACCCCACAGTCGTAACACTACAAGGAAGCCACATCATAGGCAGCATTTATACCACAAGCATTTGTAATGTGGCATTCATGCATGTACACAGGAAGCACAAGAGCAAGAAACAATCATACATATGCTTGAAAGCTGACAGGAGAGCAGGGCAAAATAAAGAAAAACAATAGGCTAGACTGGCCTATGTCTAGCACCAGTCTTCACCCCTGTTGTAAACTTTCATGCAAGGTCCAGTCCCATGGTTTGTGGGGAAGTATCCCACTCATAACTACAGTATTTTATCAGAAGCTATGGTAGATTGTGCACCACTGCAACACAGATGAAGTAAGCAGCATCTGTAAGCATCTGAATCCTCAGCACTTCATGAATGCCCCGCGGCTAACGAAATAATTGAGGGAGGACCCACTGGTCATGCAATAGTCATTAGCAGACTCTCAGAGCTTTGGAATCTGTCTACAACAGTTCATACCGTATAAACTAAAGACTGTGAGCTCAATGCACTTACTTCCTCATCAAATGACTTCACCTCATAAACCCTAAGACACCAGTGTTAGAAAACAACAGAATGTTGCCATAGCTCATTATTTGCTGTGTATTATCTATCCATGTCAGGTACATTAAATAAAACTCTATAGTGCTCAACTGCCTTCACAGTATTTTTATTTATGGAGATACTAGTCTCAGCCTCAACGTTGGCTGAACGTCTGATGCATATGGTACACTTAACACTTCAGGAATGTCGAAGTCGTCATCTGATTAGTTGAATTTGACCGGAATTCCGGGAGACGCGAGTGTCGCGTTTATTTTCGGTCCGCCGGGAAACAAAGCACAGACTGATTTACTCGGCGTTTTGCTAAAAGGTGCTTATGCAGATGCCATTGTTGTTATACACATTTGCGACGTTCGCGAACAAATTACTGACTTACTGCTTGTTCTCCCTCTTCTTCGTTATCTTTCAATGCTGGCTATTTCAATGACTTACTTGTTGCACACCAGTCTGTTGTTGTGGGGGCATTTCCATGCACCGAAACGTGACACTGAATGAAACAAACTGTCATTGGTTGTTTGACATGTCGATCAAACGGTCTTATGGGCGGGCCTTGGCCAATGAAAGCTGCCATAAATTCCAGACCTTCAGCCGTCAGTCTGAAGGTCTGGCTACGCGAGACTATGGAGATACTTTCTAAGATAGCATCCTACCCCTAACCCTAAGTACATCCATGATAACTCAAAACGTGGCTTAGCTAAACAGAGCTACAGTAGTGTCTATTCATGCATACTCCAAGTGGCTGACTGACAGCATTCGTAGCATTTAAAAAGCTTTAATTTTCCACCATACAGGCTGACTTGACCCTGTTCTTCCAACCATTTCATATAGAGTTAAATGACAATGATGCAACGGTTAGCTTAGGGAATGTTTCAAATGACTGATTACTCAACCACACCGGCCCTGCACAGCACTTCCCATTTGTCAGGAGAGCGTTTGGAGAATGTTTCACTTCCCACTCATCAAGTGACACCAAAAGGAAAGGAAATGAAAGAGGAAAATGTTTTAAGGCCACATGCAATCATAAATACACATGTTGTAATGTGCTGGGATTGTTTCTAATATAAGAACATTACTAATAAATAAATGTTACTAATACTATAACTGTTATAAAAACACATTATCTAACAAAATCCAGTCATTCTTTTACTATGGCAGATATTGCATCTTTATGTTAATAAAAAACAAAAACTTGTGCAACTTGTGCAATCAAAACCTGCAGATGTAATACTAAACAAAAGTCAATGTCATAGGTATAAATCATAGGTATTACTTTATAATAACAAAAAACAACAAACATTACTGTGTTATATAATGCTAAGTCACTAAAACAGCTTGTCTGATGGAAGCAGAAATCTGGATACTTGTTGCATGATGTAATAATAAAATGTCCTGTTACAATATGAATTATGTGAATTGAAACAGCAGCTGTCTGGAACATTTTTGTTTTGATGTCTAGTAAATTGCCACAAAGCAATCAGTGATAATTGGTTTTAAAGGCCAAGCGCTGATCATTATGTTATATTTGCACCTAGAGAGTTGAATATGATATAGTGCATTAAAAACTGCAAATTATGTCAGTATTTAAACATTGCAGTGAGACACTCACACAGCCTGTGAACAGAACCTGTACTGATGTTTGGAGGGGCCAATTTATTGTGTGAAAATGGTTTCAAACCTCAACAAAGCCCATGGCATATAACTTCAAAAGCCCACTTCCTGTCATTTTAACATTTAACATCAGAGAGCCTAAATAAGCATGATATGCTATATGCTATAGAGTGCAACTAGAAAGGACGTGTGTAAGCAGGAAAGCAGTGGCACTTACCGCAGGCACGAGTAGCTTGTTAACCTCCTCGACTGCACGCTTAAGCTTGATCTCAGCCCGGTTCTGGGCATCCTCCACCGTGATAAGCACATGGAGGTCTTCATTCAGATGCTCCCAGTTGGGTTTACCTCGGTTTTGTTCCTCCTGCATAGAGAGAATGAGAGAAAGAAAGGTTTTAGACGCACTGCTGCTATACAAGATATTGACTGCTACAAATAAAGGAGGTCTTTGCACAAAGAAAGATGACTTCAATAAATGGTAGATAGTCCATAGTGTATAGTTGGACATAAACCTTGACCCTTTGGCTACAACGTACATGTTTTAACAGAGTTCACCAGAAATATGATATATGTGTGTTTTGGTATGATGAGGTTCAAGAATGATGTTGGAACTTGTCTCAGCTCCCACTTTCGCTGTGGGGTTTGATACCTTGATAACACTAAAGTGCAACTGCAAATCTAATAAAAACACAGACTACAACAGAGAGGATGTGAAAGTAAAAAAAAACGGAGAAGCTGCCTCTTTGATCCGCAGTGTGCTACCAAAGCAGAAGTCAGGATGCCATGTATATGTCATCCTGTGAGACACAGCTCTATAAAAGAGACCTCGTAAAATTCATACAGTCTCAAGACAGGCGGTGACAAAAGCTTCACAGCTAGCAGAGAGCGGCAACAATGGCATGAGCAACAAATCAAAACTAGATCACTGCTGAAGTGAGTCATAACTCAGCAGCGCTTAAAGCTGATGTAAATTTATTCTGTTAATATGCTTTTAACTCAGCTTAATATACAGAGACAACTATAAGTTAGACATTTGTGTGTTCAAAAAATAAAAACCCTGTGAGGCACTTTCAAAACATTGCTTTGTTTGTTTAAGAATGTAGACCAGAAGCGGACAGCAACAGCAGCTCAACCAATGGAGTGAGTTTAGGGCGTGGCTATCTGTTTTGTCAGACCAATGGCAGACGAGAAGTGTTTGTGAAACCTGTTTGGAAACATTAGTAGGTCCAGTGTGAGACGCTAACACCCCAGCAACCGCATAGCAACTGGAAAGACCAAATACAACTCAGATTTTCTTGAGAAAATATTACATTTTTGCAGTTCTCTTTGGCGCAGCAAGTGGAGCAGAAATACAGGAGCTTTAAAAGCTAAATTATATGACAGGAAACCATGAAAACTTTGGATTAAAAAGCTTTGAAGCTTTGAAGCTGAGGGCAAACAGCTTAATTGATAGAAACCCAGAGCACATTAAGTTGAAGGGACTCGTTACACTTCGCCTACACCACCGCTTTTGTTTGTCTGCGTTTGGCTTGTTTTGCTGTTTTTCTCGTTTTCCTGAAGGATTTCCAAATGAAAAATCAAGATCTGATTTATGCAATAATCAGATATGCAAACACTGCTCGTTTTTTCTCCTCGTGACTGCAAATGGGAAATTGATGGCAATCAGCGTCGGAGTCTGTGTTCCCGCGTTCTGCCTGCTGATTTTCATTAAGGATCCATTGTTGCCCTTTTCGGCGTGAAGCGAGGAAGGGTGGAAACGGGTTGCGTATCGCCAAACACACGCAATATGATTTATCATTTAGGATGTCGGTGCTCAGGTGTCATGAGGTCACTTCCTTTTTTTCTCTGTTCGGCCCTTTGGTTTCGCTTGGCTGATTTACTTGGGTTTCCTTGGTTGTGACAAGTGCTAATAATTGATCTTCTGAGGCTGATTGTCACAGTGCAGCAACCCACCCACAGCTACGCTGTCAATAACACTCGAAGAAAGCCGGCCAGAGACCGCCAGGAGGGACCGGAGTAGAGGTGGTGTGTATATTCGTGTACGTGTCAGTCTGTCTGAGGGTAAGATACAGCTAAGACACTTGTTTTTCCTGCGGTCCAGGCAGGTTGTCTCGCATCAGGCCGCGGCTGTACCTTCTGCGGCCCCGCAGGGCGGCGAGTGACAGCCTGGTAGTCAAGGTGATGTGCCTTCAACGCTCAACGCAGGAAATATGTCCAACTGTGGGGCCCTCCGCTAGGCCTTTGTTTACACCTCTTTCCCCTCGCGCACTGTCTCTGAGCTGCCCGTGCCGTAGCCCAGCACTAGTGAAATCAATGTCCATAAATCCATTGTCCTGCTCTTTTGTAATCCTCACCGAGGCAATAATGCCGCTCTGAAGGAGCGCCGACCCCTTGGTGGAAAGCTCTGGGAACTAATATCACGACTCGGCTGGGGGAGTGTAATGAGACATGAGCTTGTTCCTCAACATACTCACTAATATATTTCACCACAGTGACCATGTTTACATACACGCCATTGTCTGATTAAGGTAAATATTCTGGTTCAGCCTTTAAATGGATAGTTGACACAAAAATGAAAATTAGTCTATTATTCACTCACCCTCCAGGCATCCTAGGTGTATAGGACTTTCTTCTTTCAGACAAATCCAATCAGAGTTATATTAAAAACTGTTCTTGCTCTCCAAAGCTTTATCATGGCAGTGGGCAAGTGTTTCTCTTCATCAGTCCAAAACAAGTCCAATAAAGTTCATCCATCCATAATAAAAAGTGCCTCACATGGCTCCGAGGGGTGAATAAAGGTCTCCTTTAGTGAATCGATGTGTTTTTGTAAGAAAAATATCCATATTTAAAACGTAATAATCACTTTATTCTAGCTTGCTTAAACTGTCATTCACAGAAGCTGTTTCGAGCGGATGACGTATGACGCTCAGAAGTGACGAACGCAAAAGCGCAATGGACAAAACAAAACAATGGTCACAAATCAGAAGTACAAAACGAGGATTTGTAAAGTAAAATGGCGGAGAATTTCAATATAGGCCGAGACGAGACTAAAGTAAAGAAACGTTGCTAGACCCGGCGCATTGATTCCAGGTTTTAAATGGATATTTTTCTTGCAAAAATGCATTGATTCGCTACAGGAAACCTTTATTAACCCCCTGGAGCCGTGTGAGTTTTTTAATATGGATGCATGCGCTTTATTGCACTTGTTTTGGACTGATGAAGAGAAACACTCACCCATTTCCATAATAAAGCTTTGAGAGAGCCAGAACATTTTTACATAAACAATTTTTAATATAACTCCGATTGAATTCGTCTGAAAGAAGGAAGTCATATACATCTAGAATGTCTGGAGGGTGAGTAAATAATAGGCTGATTTTCATTTTTGGGTGAACTAACCCTTAAAGTCATCATGAACTCAATCTGTGATGTTTTAATGCCATATTACCATATTGCCTTCTTTCTATTTTAGTCCACATGAGGAAAAATTTAAACGAAATGTCCCACTCGCACTTGACCATATAAGAGCGGTGAATAGCGACCAGCATCAAGTTAAAGAAAAAGCACACACAAGTATCACAGAATGGTCCCATGTGACACATATTTTATACTCAGAGTGTTTTGGGAGTGTATAATAGGGTTTGGTGAAAACAAACTGAAATTTGATGTATTATTTAACAGAAATCCTAACCTTGGCCGTCAGTTTCTGTGCATGGTTGCACACTCATGAGACTCTATTGGTGCAGAACACTCCGACTCACGCAGAAAAAGCACACAAGTGGCAAGGAATCAAGATTAATAAAACATGACATGACAGAAAGTCATACAACATTAGAACAACATGAGGGTGAGTAATTGATGAGTTCATTTTCATTTTTGGGTGACCTATCCCTTATAGTTGAGTTCGAATTAAGACAATTTTGTGGGTCAAAACTGTCCATTGCCAAAAGTTTGCCAATGTGTGAAGTCATTTTTAAACCAAGCACCTTTCTATTAGACAAAATTGTGAATTTGTTTGTCCACGTTGTCCAAACCAGTGCAAAATCTCAATGGGAAATCTTTCAAACTCACAAGACAATCTGAACTGAAATCCTATGATTGGATTTTACCCATGAAATTCCACCAAATAAAAGTATAAATGACTAGCTTTATTCCGAAAAGGTGGATTTGGAATATTCATGTATACATTTGATCAGCCTTACAAACAAACATCAAACAAACATAATCAGCATGCATGAAGCAGGGCATGTATGTTCTTTCCAGCTATTTGCTTGCTTTTGTGACTTATTTCAAATCAGTGTTAGTAGTACAGTGATTTACATCACAGTAGTTCACAGTAATTTAGTCAACTCATTAATTCTCATTCATGTCTCTGACAACAGCACACAAAAATGCAATGAATTGTAAAATGTAGGTCATAAGGCTCTCGCAGAGCTTTCAGCTGTCTGTATATTGATTTATGTTCCTTTCTTTAAAGGCTGAAATGTGTCATTTTAACGCTGAAACAAAATGTTAAAACATCCTCGCATTCCAGCTTAATGTGAAGCGACAGCTATAAGTAAACCATTTGCAGTTTGATTTCCATAAAAATGCAACACTGTGACTCATCATAACAGTGCTTTGTTTTGTCTAACATACTGTAGCAACGTTGGCTCAACCAATGGTGTGAGTTATCTAAACCAATTGCAGATGGGCAGGAAATCAAACCTTTTCTCATTCTGTTTGTTAATGCAAAAATAATGCAATTTAGCTTAATTTTTGTAAAAAGCTCAAAAATATTTCTTTCATAACTTTTTCACAAACATCTTGTAGCATTAAATATTACTTTTGTGTTTAGATGACAAAGAATCCAGACTAATATTAAAGAAGAAATAAAGAAATAGTTCACCCAAAAATAAAAATTAACCCATGATTTATTCACCCTTAAGCAATTCTAAGTGTGTATGACTTTCATCTTTCAGATGAATACAACTGGAGTTATATTAAAAAATGTCCTGCCTCTTCCAAGCTTTATAATGGCAGTGAATGGGTGTTGAGATTTTGAAGTCTAATAAAGTGCATCCATCCATCATAAAAAGTACCCCACATGGTGCCGGAGGGTTAATAAAGGCCTTTTTAAGCAAAAATATGTGTTTGTGTAAGGAAAATGTCCATATTTAAAACTTTAGAAACCTTAATCTGTAGCTTCCACTAACTGTCGTATAAAACATTCCACGATTTTATGATGGATCGAAGCACTTTATTGAACTTTAAAATCTTAACAGCCATTCACTGCCATTATAAATCTTGAAAGAGTCAAAGCATTTTTAAATATACTGTAACTCTGACTGTATTTGTCTGAAAAAAAAAAAAAATCATATACACCTAAAATGGCTTGAAGGTGAGTAAATCATAGTGTAATTTTCATTTTTTTGGCTGAACTATCCCTTTAACATAACAACAATATGAACAAATTCTGATATTCTGTTCAAAAACTTTTTATTGGTAGTGTAAAAGATCCATATTGGTACCTTAAAGGTACAAAAGTTTACCATTTAAAAAGGTACTGCCCCAGTGACAACTTTTGTACCTTTTTTTCTTACAATGAATGCTGTATATTTGAAAATGTACCATTCAATCTGAAATCAGATCAGTTCTGATCAGAAACCTTAAAAAATAACTTTTTACATATTTTAGCCATCCTAGGTGTATATGACTTTCTTTTTTCAGACAAAATATAATTGGAGTTACGTCGGCGCCGATAGCCTTGTGGGCAGCGCGCTGACATACAGGGCCGTTACGCTCCAGGCGTCCCGTATTCAAATCCCGACTTGAGGACCTTTCCCGATCCCGCCCCCCATCTCTCTTCCACTTTGCTTCCTGTCATGTCTGATCTGTCCTATCAAAATAAAGGCAAAAATGCCAATATATATATATAATTGGAGTTATATAAAAAAATGTCCTGCCTCTTCCAAGCTTTATAATGGCAGTGAATGGTTGTTGTGATTTTGAAGTCCAATAAAGTGCCAGAGGGTTAATAAAAGGCCTTCTGAAGCAAAACAATGTGTTTGTGTAAGAAAAATGTCCATATTTAAAACTTTAGAAACCTTAATCTGTAGCTTCCACTAACTGTCATATACTACTTTACGAGATTACAGTTTATAATGTTTTAAATATGGACATTTTTTCTAAAAGACACATTGATTTGCTTCAGAAGGCCTTTATTAACCCTCTGGAGTTGTATGGAGTACTTTTTATGATGGATAGATGTACTTTATTGAACTTCAAATCTCAACAGCCATTCACTGCCATTATAAATCTTGAAAGAGTCAAGGCATTTTTTAATTTAACTTTCCGATTATATTCGTCTGAAAGAAGAAATTCATATACACCTAGGATAGCTTGAAGGTGAGTAAATCATGGTGTAATTTTAATTTTTTTTGGCTGAACTGTCCCTTTAATGTTAAAATAACAACAAAATGAACACATTCTGATATTCTGTTTAAAAACTTTTGACTGGTAGTGTAAAGGATCCATATTGGTACCTTAAAGTTACATATTAGTACCTAAAAGGTACAAAAGTTTACCTTTTGAGAAGGTACTGCCCCAGTGACAACTTTTGTACCTTTTTTCTTACAATGAATGCTGTATAATTGAAAATGTACCATTCAATCTGAAATTAGATCAGTTCTGATAAGAAACCTTAAAAAATAACTTTTAAGATAATTTAGATATTTAGATATTTAGCCATCCTAGGTGTATATGACTTTCTTTTTTCAGACAAATACAATTGGAGTTATGTTAAAAAAAAATGTCCTGCCTCTTCCAAGCTTTATAATGCCAGTAAATGGGTGTTGAGATTTTGAAGTCCAATAAAGTGCATCCATCCATCATAAAAAGTACTCCACGTGGTGCCAGAGGGTTAACAAAGGCCTTCTGAAGCAAAACAATGTGTTTGTGTAAGAAAAATGTCCATATTTAACACTTTAGAAACCTTAATCTGTAGCTTCCACTAACAGTCATATACAAATGCATGAGATTACAGTTTATAAAGTTTTAAATATTGACATTTTCCCTAAAATAAACTCATTGATTTGCTTTAGAAGGCCTTTATTAACCCCCTGGAATTGTGTGGAGTGCTTTTTATGATGGATGGATGTACTTTATTGAACTTCAAAATCTCAACAGCCATTCACTGCTATTATAAATCTTGAAAGAGTCAAGGCATTTTTAAAATAACTCTGATTGTATTCGTCTGAAAGAAGAAATTCATATACACCTAAGATGTCTTGAAGGTGAGTAAATCATGGTGTAATTTTCATTTTTTGTCTGAGCTATCCCTTTAACATTAACATAACAACACTATGAACAAATTTAGCTATTTAATGTGCATGTAAACATGGTCACAGTGGAGTAACATTGCATGGTTCAGAGCAGGCTCATGTTTTGATGATGCAATGATTTGGGTCAACCATGTTGATGACTAGAACCACTGAAAAATTGCTGCAGGACAGACACATCTGATTTCATTTTCTTGTTTGTACAATATATACATTTCAAATCTTAGGAAAAACTCCAGCAAGCAGCAGACTCAGAGAGAATACCAAACACCAGTCTGACTCTCTCTCGGGATAGATTTAGAAAACGACAGAGGGCTTTGCCCTCAAATCCAGACGATTTGGTGGTTGTGTAAAAGCGAAGTTACATCAAAGCATCTTGTTAGAGGATTTTAAAGAACAAAGGAAAAAAGGTTCACATGCTTTGTTAGAGATGTTTCATCAGGTTTTCTGCCAGACAAACATATAGGTCAACATTTCTGTTCTCAGTTGTGTTTTCACATCAGTATTTGGAAGTTGGGATGAAAGCAATATGTCAAAGTATTTTCCATTTCAGTAATTGCTATTGATCAGTATACTGCATGGGAACCTGTAGATGCAATGCTGCGAATATTAAAAAGAGAGCTAGTTTATGTGATATATTTAAATTTAATTACACCAAAAATGTACAATTACTTTAACACTTTTAAGTGTCCCAGTTTATCAGAATTCACCCTGTAGTATGTTTTATTTTACTTTTGACCTTTGTACCTACACTACCAGTCAAAAGTATTTGAACAGTAAGATTTTTAATTTTTTCTCTTTTGCTCACCAAACCTGCATTTATTTGATCCAAAATACAGCAAAAACAGTACAATTTTGAAATATTTTTACTTTTCAAAATTACTGTTTTCTATTTGAATATATTTTAAAATGTAATTTATTCCTGTGATTTCAAAACTGAATTTTAGCATCATTACTCCAGCCACATGGTCCTTCAGAAATCATTCTAATGTTCTGATTTGCTGCTCAAAAACATTTATTATTTTTACTATTATGTTGAAAACAGCTGAGTAGAATTCTTTCAGGTTTCTGTGATGAATAGAACGTTTAGAAGAACAGCATTTATCTAAAATAGAACTTTTGATTAATTAAAAGCATTTTGAAGCATCCTTGCTAAATAAAAATATTAATTTCTATAATTTTACTGATTTTACTATAATTATACTAACTCCAAGCCTTTGAATGGTATAGTCTACAATGTTACAAAAGCTTTTTATTTCAGATAAATACTGATCTTTGGATCTTTCTATTCATCAAAGAATCCTGAAAAAAAAGTAGTGTTTTAAATATTGATAATAAACGTTTCTTGAACAGCAAAACAGCATATTAGAATGATTTCTGAAGAATCATGTGACACTGAAAACGTCTAGGTTACGAAGGTAACCCTCGTTCCCCGAAGGAGGGAACGGAGACGTTACATTGGGATCTCGCTTGAGAGACCGATCACCTCTGAGCCTTATTAAAAAGGCCAATTGAAAATTGGCGAGTGGACGTGCGCGCCGGCCACGCCCCCGTACATACGGGTATATAAGATGGCTGCGCGCACCACTCAGTCAGGCTTTTGCTGAAGAGCCGGGAGAGCCCAGCGTCAGCGCGACGCCAGGGGCGTGGCAGGGGAATGTAACGTCTCCGTTCCCTCCTTCGGGGAACGAGGGTTACCTTCGTAACCTAGACGTTACCCCTTCAGTCGAATCACTTCGACGTTACATTGGGAACTTAGACCCATGGAAAAGGCCACGACCCTGACGCCGCGTTACGCACAACGCCACGTGCCGGCAGGTCTTCCCAGACGTGTCCGCAGGCGGTCATTGAACGTAACCTTCCCAACGCCCCGAGGCCCCTTTTTTTAAGGGGGGCCTGCAGGGATGCCAGTTGTACTGAAGCATGGGTTGGGGGGGCGGAGCACATGGAATTTGTGCATGTGGAAATGAGAATAATTCAATATATCCATAAAGCTTCTTACGGATACACGAGGGAAACAGCGGTCTCCTCCGCTGGAAAATATTGGAAAGTATAGCCACAACCTGCGGGGCGAAGGAGACCCAGGCAGGATCACAGCCAAGGACTACTCAGCATCTAGCCCTCACTGCGGGGCATGGAGGACCCAGGGTTCACTGGAGGGAACATTCTGGCAGATAGCGCACGGATCCACGTGGGAATGGCGCAGCAAGCCGACACCAGCCGTCCTCCCGCTCGCCTGAAGTCTTGTGTTAAGACACGGGAGGATACGGCCTCTGCGCAGAGGTTGTAGAACCTAGCGAAGGTATTAGGTGTCGCCCAGCCCGCAGCTCTACAGCTCTGCTAGTGAGGCGCCATGAGCCAACGCATAGGAAGAAGCAGCACTCTTAATGGAGTGGGCATGAACACCTAAGGGGCATGGCTCTCCCTGATATAGATAAGAGAGGGAGATGGCATCTACCACCCAATGAGCCACCTCAGTTTGGGGACAGCATTCCCTTTCTGCTGAACCCCAAGCAGATAAGCTGCTCGGTGTGCCTGGAGTGCCGAGTGATTTCATTTTCACATAGACACAACCTCGCAAGGCTGGGTCTGCCTCCTCCAGGGCAGAGCTTGCAGGTTCACCACCTGATTGCGGAAAAGCGTGGTGGGGAACCTTGGGCACAATAGCCGGGCCGGGGTCTCAGGTAGTAACGTGAGAGTCACCGGGCCCGAATTTCTTGACACACTTTGCTGGCAAGGAAAGCTTGTAGGTCTCCAACCCTCTTAATAGGAGCCAGGGCAGTCAGGAGCGCCGTCTTCATGACAGGACTTGACTGAGGCCCACTGAGCACCTCTGGGGAACCTTAGTTTGTTTAATGGAAGCCAGGGCAGTCAGGAGCATTTTTCTTGCTCGACTGAGGCCTGAGGCTCCAAAGGAGCGCCCCGCGGCCTGAGAAGGCGACGGGGAAGCTTCCCTACAGAGAAAGTTTGTAGGTCTCCAACCCTCTTGATGGAAGCCAGGGCAATCAGGAGCGCTGTCTAAATGACAGGAATTCTAGCTCGACTGAGGCCAGTGGCTCAAATGGAGCGCCCCGCGGCCCTGAAGGGCGACGGGGGGGGGTCCCAAGAGGGTATGAGGTGCGGTCTGGGCACCTCTGAGGGACCTCACGACCAGTGGGTGCTTACCTACTTTGCTTCATCTACTGCATGTGATATGCGGCTAAGCGGCGGCATATATTCCGAGAGTCGAGGGGACAGCCTGCGCTCCAACTCTCCTGCAGGAAAGGAAGCACTACTGCAATCGTGTATCTCTGTGCCTCTCAGCGAGAGGAATGCCAGCAAATAGACCTCATCTCCGTGCGTAAGCCTGCCTTTGTCAAGGGAGCTCAGTACCGAGTGATAGTTTGTATCACGGCCTGTGAAAGGCCGGAGAGATCTACGGTGTCAACCCGTGCCCTTACAGGGAGGGACTGCCGCAAGGGGATGGTTACTAAGACCTAAGTCCGGGTGGGCCATCCTTGTAGCGCAACCTACAGACTTACTCCTCGTCCTCCCTGGACTCGCACAGAATCTGCGCAAGGAGGCTCACTGGGGAAGGGAGTACTTGGGCCCCGGAGGTCAGCTATGTGCCAGTGTTACTCTGGCAATGGGAGGAATCGGGAGGGCGAGCGGATGTGGCTGGGCCTGCCGATATAACTCCAATTAGCTGCGTCACGGGGTGGAGTCGCCATTCTGCAGGTGGGTGGACTGCCGTGGGAACCGGCCGGCTGCACGGTTGAGTTTCCCTGCTTCAAATGAATGGCAAGTAGCAAAATCTGCTACGTTGGACTCCATGGGAGCAGATGGGAGGAGCTGTAAGCCTCTGTTGTACATGGCAACCCAACCCGTGGTAAGCCACGGGCTGACTTGTCGGCAATACTGCGGGAAAACGCCAGTCCGGAGAGAGCCGAGATGCCATGCCCATCATGGGACTCGATCGTGCTGCAGCGGTCTCACATGAAACAGTTTAGCGGCAAGCGGCTAGAGCTGTCATGTGCCCCAGGAGCCTCTGATTTTGAGAGGACCGCTGTATTGTGCCTGATTAGCTCAGGGACTACAGCACTGACTGCGCGCTCTTGGTAGCAAGGCGGGCCGTCTTGTGGACCGAGTCGGGCTCCCGACCGAGGAAAGGGATTCCCTCGGTTGGCCTGAAGGACCAGATGGCGGGGGTGCCGAAGCACCAGGTCCCTGTATTCGCACAACAGAACTCACGAGTGGGCTGGTAAAGCACCAGTCGAAGAGACGGTTGAAGATGCGAATTCCTGTCTGCCGAAGAGGGGACAGGGGAGCTCCCATGGCCTAAAGAAGGCAGGAAGGAGGGGGACTAGCCAAATGGAAGCACCTCACGCTGAGCGCTCGATCTCCGGGGCAGACCGCAGAAGGGGTGTGTGCCGGGGAAAGATCGAGACGCGACAGCGGGTGCCCTTCAGGCAGATGGCTGCGACCCAGCCCTGGAGACGGAAACATACTTGTATGTGCGTCGTCGTGAGCATGTGTGCCGACAGCCTAAGAAGGGATCGGAACAGAGCTCCATCCAGGGCGGATGTTAACCCACCACTCTAACTGGACACGTGAAGTCGGGACTCTTATCAAACCCCGACCTCGTCCCGGCTGGAGAGACAGGCTGGATCGCGTCCTTCCCCAGTAGGAACGTGACCTCCGCAGGCAGAACAGAGGCATGCCTGTTTCCGAATAAAGAATGTAAGGGGTACCTGTGAGTCTGGGCGGACGCCTGGAGCCGGGCCGTACCGTCCGTATCAACCAGTGTAGTGGTATCAAGGGAACGTTGACCGACGTGACCGTGGTGGGGCAGCCTGGGGAAAGACAGGGAAGGAGACAAAACCCAGAAGGTTAAACGTCCTGGAGAAGTGTCTAACTGCACTAAGCAGTGCTTACCTACTTCCCTGGTTCCCGCGCTGGCGACATCCGGTCCCGAGTCTGGTTCCGAGGAGTGGAAGTGCTGCTCAGGAAGGAAACTCGGGGCCGGGGCCCCAGAGGTGAGAAAGTCGGGTCTTTCTGAGATTTCAAATGACCGGCTAAGTCCCGCTTCCAGCGGGAGTGCCGACAGAGTAGCTCTCTCCACCTCCGGGGTGCTCGCATCAGGGACGCTTCGAAGCTCGCCTGCGAGGGTCTTCCCTCGCAGGACCCTGAGAGGCGAGCGGCGTCCCTCTCCCACGGGCAGCTCGACGTCGGCTGCGAGCCTGGATCGTGTGGCTCAGCAGGGGACGGAGCTGCAGGGGGACGCCCTCGGCGACGGGCAGGCGGAGGCGGGGGCCCAGGCGGCGGAATGGTAACTTCGCGGCGGGGCAGGATATGTTGGATGGCCTCCGTCTGCCTCTGGACCGTTGGAGCGCCAGAGGAGACGCCCAGCCCGAATGACGGGGAGGCGTACTGCTCTGGCATCTCGACGGGGTATGCTGATGGGCGGAGGATCGCAGGCTTTTGAGGGCCGGCGATACGTTCGACGCCGCTGAGCAAAAACCCTTCACGGTATCGCCGAATAGGCCGCTCTGGGGGATGGGAGAGTCGAGAAAGCGAACTTTGTCGGCCTCTGCCATCTGGCCAGAGTCAGCCATAGGTGGCGTTCCTGGACCACGCAGGTGGACATCACCTGACCAAGGGGACGCGCCGCGACCTTAGTGGCCCGAAGGGCGAAGTCAGTGGCGGCACGGAGTTCTTCAAATACCCCCTGGTCAGGACCACTCTCGTGCAGGCCTTTAAGTGCCTGCGCCTGGTACACTTGCAGTGTTGCCATGGCATGCAGGGTGGGGCAGCGTGTCGGGGGGCGCAGAAAAGGCCCAGCCGATGAGGGCGGAAGAAAATTCACATGCCCTGGAAGGGAGACGCGGAGGGCCCCACCAGGCGGCCGCGCCCGCGGGCAAAGGTGCACCGCGACAGCTATTTTAAATAGTAAAATATTTTAAAATATATACTGTTTTTGGTGTACTTTGGATCAAATAAATGCAGACTTGGTGAGCAGAAAAGACATAAAAAAAATCTTACTGTTCAAAAACTTTTGACTAGTAGTGTGCTTATAATATGACCCATTAAACTTAGACATAAATCCACTGGTAACTCCGAGCACTGAATATAACAGGGATATTTACATAAAGACAATGTGTTTAAACTACTATTATGGTTATGCATTAACAATCACTTTAATATGTATGCAAAATGCAAGAAGAAAATCCAGAAATAAAATACTGTCACACAGGCGCACGCACATACGCGCGTATCTGTTTAGTGAGGTTGCGAGAGGATGAATCTGAAGTGATTGTGACAGCTCTAATAACAGTAATTGCCAGCGGGCCCAACACTGCAGCTGAGTCTCTCTGACAGGCCCAGTCAGAACAAAGATGACGGCAACTACATCAGCAAGACAACATGCTCCATATTAACTTTGTATATCAGCGGCAGAGTCCCTACGTGCCCAGGGCTGATCTACAATTTATTTAGTGCACGCTACTTTTTCGTTAAATCCCATGCTGTTGTTTTGAAGGATGAAATTTGGATTTTTTTTAAACTAATCAGTATTGATTAAAATCTATTTGGATATATTTCAGTTAATATTGGATTTTTGATGCTTACACTTGAATGACATTTGTTGTCATCAAAGTTAATTTTTAAAAACACTATTTAATAATACTGTTAAATGTAACCTTTAGAAAATCTAAAAATTAATATCAATATTTAATTTCTGTATTTCATATTGTGATGCCTAAATTAATTTCCATTCCTTGTGATTGATTTTAGATGTTAATGTTTTATTAATGTATTGTTAATGTTAATGTTAATGTATTTGAAAAAATACTATTTTGCAGAACTTTATATAATTATTTTTTAAATATTTAGATTTTATGTTGTTCTGTAATGAACAAGAAACTCCTCGTAACTAGTAACTCTCATCTGGAAACTACGAATGTGTATGTGTTTACACATCTGCTTTACAGTAGGATAGTGTTGAATGTTTGAAATGGATACAGTACATCAGTAAATGAAAAGTGCTGGATAGATGCTCAGAGCGTTAAAACACTTGCCTTGAGTTGTGTTAGAAACTTCAGCGCTCTTGTTGCCACTTGTCTCTTTCCTTTACATCAAAGTTGTGCTTAAGGCGAAGGTGAGACAGAGAAAGACTAACTAAATTATATTTAAAGGCCATCCACAATGTGACATAATGGTTTAACAGCGGAAAGCGCTCATGGTATCTCATGAGATTAAGCTGTTGAAAGCTGCTGTTGCAACAACAAGTGTGAGTCCATGAACCGCAGGAGCAGTCAGAGAGAAAATCGCCTCCTCACAAATAATAATGACACTAATAGACATTAACTGCCTGTGGAATTGCAGCTCTGCTACACCTGGAGAAAAATATTCAATGACAAAAATATCAGAAGAATGCATACAGTCATGAACATTTCACTAGAGACTATCCTCAGCTTCGACGTGAATCAAAAGTGTTCACGCTTTTGAGAGCTCTCAAAAAGCAGCTGAGCACTGGTAAAACTTACTATTATGAAATACTTAATGAAAATTAATTTGTTGCTCAGAAAAGGAAAATGTTTAATTAGAATTCACTGGAGAGAAAAATGCTTTCGCCTTCAGAAATGTGTAGTAACTCCTTTCCTTAACCAGCTGCGTTATTTGAGATATCACATCTGTAACACAAAATAGTGAGACATATTACATGCTGAAGTTTAACACTTAGGGGATTCGCAGATTTTCATGAAAGACATGAGTTCTGCTCCTGTGGAGGATGCTGATTCCATGTGGACCGACTTATTGGCTTATTCTACCTTTACGCAATTGATTAGATTATTCCTGTCTCGGGCAAACATCCTCGTCCCTCGTGTCATGTTTCATCCACACACACATAAACATAGCTTAAGTGAAACTAACAACAGGCAAAATGAGTATTTTTCAACCCAGGGCCATGAAAATACATGCCTCTATATGCATTTCTGCAAAACCATAATTATGTACCTTAAGCCCGGGACACACCAACCCGACGCCAACCAACTAGAGCCGACGAAAGCTGCGTCTGTGGGCGTCTGGGCAATTAAACTGAGCTCGAACACACCGAACTGACGACACCCGACTACAAACTAGAAGGTGCTTTCCGCGCATGGTTGAGGAGATATACCGTTGCGCACCTGCAGATGGCAGTATTGTATATAGAATTGTGTGAATTGCGAAATGATGACACCGAGCCGGTTCCCTCTTGACTCCTTCCTTTGCTTGTTACGTCACTTCACGTTCAAGTCCTCCACACGCTCTGAACAGCCAATCAGAGCGCTCTCTTTCCCAGACGGCCCCGACAAGCCCGATGCTGTTTCAACATAAAGTACATAAAGCCAATCGTCGGCTTGGTGTGTTCCGGACTTTACTGTACGTTTCGAGGCAGTTTCAAAGTAAAATGTCTAGAGAGTGGCGCAAAAATAATTTTTTTATTACGTTGCCCGTATCGGGAGAGCTACAGAGCAAACCTACTGAATTAGACAATTCATGTATATGAAGCTGTATATGTGACGACAGCGTTCAAAAGTATCAGTTTTCAAATAGCGCAGGATTTTAAAATTGTTTTGAAGTAACTGTATGAAAACTGGGCTTTATTAATCAAAACTTTTTACCTGTAAATTTTGTCTTTATTCACATAATTTTGACTTTATTGTCTAAATATTTTTATTTTATTCTTGTAATTTTGACTTTATTCTTAATATATTTCACCTTTATTATTGAAACATTTTGACTTCATTCTCGAAACACTTTATTCTTGTAATTTTGACTTTATTCTCCAAACACTTCGACTTCATTCTCATAATTTTGACTTTATTACAATAAAAGCAAAAATGGCAAAAATAAATCGAAGTGATTCGAGAATGTAATTTCGACTTTATTCTCAAAATGTTTTGCCTTTATTCTCGTAATTTCAACTTTATTCTCAAAACATTTAGACTTAATTATTGTAATTTTGAATGTTGTTTATAAATTTATTGTCTAAATATTTTGACTTTATTCTCGTAATTTCAACTTTACTTGCAAAATATTTTCACTTTATTCTCGAAACATTTCGACTTGATTCTCAAAATACTTCGACTTTATTCTCATAATTTTGACTTTATTACAATAAAAGCAAAAATGGCAAAAATAAATCGAAGTTATTCGAGAATGTAATTTCGACTTTATTCTCAAAATATTTTGACTTTATTCTTGTAATTTCAACTTTATTGTCTAAATATTTCGACTTTATTCTCGTAATTTCGACTTTATTCTCAAAATATTTTGCCTTTATTCTCGTAATTTCAACTTTAATTGCAAAATATTTCAACTTTATTCTCAAAACATTTCGTCTTAATTATTGTAATTTTGACTTGATACTTTAAACATTTTGACTTTATTCTCATAATTTTGACTATTGTTTATAACTTTATTGTTTAAATATTTTGACTTTATTCTCGTAATTTTTACTTTACTTGCAAAATATTTTGACTTTATTCTCAAAACATTTTGACTTAATTCTCGAAATACTTCAACTTTATTTGTGTAATTTTGACTTTATTCTTGAAACATTTAAATTTTATTCTCGTAATTTTGACTTTATTTCTTAAACATTTAGATATTATCATAATTTTGACTTTATTCTCTAAACATTTAGAGTTTATTATCATAATTTTGACTTTATTGTTAGAATATTTCAATCTGTTGTCTATATATTTAAACTTTATTCTCATAATTTCGACTTTATTCTCAAAATATTTTGCTTTTATTTGAACTTTATATAGGAACTTTATTTGCAAAATATTTCAACTTTATCGTCTAAATATATCTACGTCATTCTCGTAATTTCGACTTCATTTGCATGCGCAATAGGCTAGACTATACTCTCAAAATATTGTAACTTTAATCTCGTAATTGCTACAAATTCATTCGCGTAATTCTAACTTTATTCTGACATTATTTTGACCTTATTCTCAAAACATTTCAACTTTATTCATGTATACTTTGTTTTTTTAGGTGGCATTAAAACACCATTGTAGTAAAACATTCTTGCTGAATAAAAGTATACATTTCTTTAAAAAAAACAAATCTTACTGACTGCAAACCCTAAAATTAAAAAAGTCAAAATTAACATTTACCAAAATTAATAAATGCTGTAGAAGTATTGTTCATGTTGATTAAGTAACTGCATTAAGCAACGCTAACATATCGTCCATGGCATGTTCCCCTTTAGATGCGTGTGAATGACAGATGCAAGGTAGGAGGTGAAAAGATCATGAGAAACAAAGGACACAAGCATGAGATTTTCCACTATCTACCAAAGCAGCTTGAGACTCGCAGAGCAAAGACAGCAGAACCTTTAAACACACATGCGAATGTTTGCACAAGAGTTTCAATTGACCCCGTCAACGTCGAACGGGTCGTACTATCAGAAAGGGGCCGTCGGAGGTGCACGCACGCGCACGCAGCTGAGATCCGATACACGGACGACCAGCTGCGCTCTGACAGGATGCAGAGCCGATCCAGATGTGCATGAAACGCTGAAGATGACAACAGTGCTTTTCACAGAGCACTTGTTTTATTTTCCTCTGGATCCTCCTCGCGGTCACCCGGGATGGGCTCGGATAACTATCCGCTTCCAGCACTTGTCCAAATATGGGTCCTGCCCAACTAATGGAAACACAAATGCGCCTCCAGATCAGATACATATGTGTGTGATCGTGCACATCTGTGTCGTAGTGCAGGCGTAGTGTTTTTTTCTCCCAGAAATGGCAATAATCCCAATGATAATAAACTGCGTGTTTGCGTTCATGTAAACGTGTGTTTGCTCAAGTGTTAACGATGGACAGTGAATGTGACCCCGTGCTTCCAGACCGTCCCGTGACCCCCACCGGCCCTGCGTCGTTAGCCCAGCATGTCGTACG
>NC_133362.1:39839775-39917198 GCF_049309525.1 Garra rufa | reverse complement strand
TCACCACAGCATTTGAGTCAGGATGAGCTGTGGACTTTGACTGGGCTACTGCAACCCCTTGATTCTTTAATTTTCAGCCATTCTGTTGTAGAGTTACTGGTGTGCTTGTGATAATTGTCCTGTTGCATGACCCAATGTTGGCAAAGCTTTAGCTGTCAGATGGACGTCCTCACATTTGACTCTAGAAAACTTTGGTATACAGGAGGAGTTCATGGTCGACTTATTGACTGTGAGGTCGTGCCCAGGTACTGGCTACAAAACAAGCCTAAAATCATCGTTTGAGGTGTTTTTGCTGTTATGTTCTTTAGGTTTTTACCAAATATGTCACTGTGTATAATGGCCAAACATCTCCACTTTAGTCTCGTCTGTTCAAAGGGCATTGTTCTACAAGTCTTACGGTTTGTTCAAATGCAACTTTGCAAAACATAAAAACATGCTGTCATGTTTTCTTAGATAGAAGAGGCTTTCTTCTGCCAAGGCTTTCAAACATGCTATACTTGTCCAATATTTGTCTAATTGTACTGTCATGAACTTTAGCATTTAACATGTTAACTGAGGCCTGTAGAATCTGCGGTGAAGTTCTTGGGTTGGCTGCCATTTCTCTGAGCGTTACACAGTCCGATCTTGGGGAGAATTTGCTGGGACATCCACTCATGGGAGAATTGCTGTCTGTTTTGAATGTCTTCCACTTCCACTAATAAACTTCAAGGCTCCAGACCAGCCAAACTGGCAAAACTTTTGCTTTTATTGAGGTGCTCACACTTGCCGATGATCAGTTAATAAAAGGCATTATTAGCAGTGACTGACCGTTGTGTTGTTGTTCATCTGAGGTTTTATTTTTCAAATTTTATGACCTGTCAAGGACAAGATAATGTTTATTACGTCCCCATACAGAAAACCATGGAGTTCAATAGGATGTCCTAACTTTTTCACATGACTGTATACATAAATAAAACTGTCCTTGACAATTGTTTTTCAACACCACATGAATCCAACATAAATCCAAAGAGTACATTTCTTTATTTTGCGAAGGTAAGATTTTACCTTTTCTTTATGATGGATAATTGTTCTGAAATACAAGTTAGACCCTTGCAACTCTAGTTAAATCACTTATTTCAAACAAGCTGTGTCGGGTTATTCTAATGCAGCCTCACGCTCCAGCCATAGAAACTGCATCACTGAATTATGACTGAAGGGGAAAAACCTGCTTATTATTGCCGTTCTAGTCCACATTCATAAGCGCTTTGAGACAAAAATCATAACCAGAAACATTTGCTCTGTTGCCCCGAGTCTCATAACTAACTAACAGTGACACTTCTTAGCCTGAAGTATGAATACCGAACAGCACAAACCCACGTCTCGCTGCCCCCACACGGCTGTCATAAGCCCCATCCCTCCGTAGTTCCGCCCCTGGCCTGTTTTATCTTTCTGTCCGTATGGACTTTCTGTCCCAATGCGTGGGCAGCATTCCCACCTCTCCGCGTTCAGCCGCTGTTTGGAAAGGCTGACTGACACGTCGCTAAGCTGCACCTGCCTTTTCTTTCCGCTCGCGGTGGTCTTCGGTGCTGAGAATCTGTTTGTCCACTGTCTCTGTGCCAGTGCCGCCCCATTCCTGTGCCAATCTTGTGATACGTCTGGCTCTTTACATCCTCGGGCCTGAAAAGGGTTCCAGCTCTTCTCATCTAAGTCTCTCCAGAGAACTTTCTCCAAATATGCTGAGGAGAAGAAGACGGCAAAGTTTACGCTCTTGCTGTCAGAGCACTTCATTTGGACCTTTGGAGATATTGGACTTAGTAGCACTTTCAATCAAATACATTCATCTCCATCAGCAACTCCTAGCTTAAACATCCAGCTTTGGCTTTTAGATTTGGGTGCGTGATGTAAACATTTTTACGCCAAGATCTTCAAAACCTACATGACTGAATTAGGCCTTTAGGGGGAAAACCTGCTTGTTATTGCTGTTACGAGTTTCTTTGAGCTTTGAACATTAATAGAAAATAACCTTGGCTTACATCTCTGCAGAACGCAATTATGAGAAATACAGTTTTGACTACATTGCTGGCATTATAAATATCTCAATGTGCCCTAAGGCTTTAATTAGAAGTTTTAATTATAATGTTCGGGTTGTTCCCAGTGTAATGTTACCCCCAGCCCCATAGATATTAGATTACAGACTTAGCATTTCAGATTTAATATTTGCCATACATTGTGTAGTTGATCTATTCAGTTGTTTTTTTTTCCTCTAAAGTTGGGCCATATATATATATATATATATATATATTTTTTTTTTTTTTTTTTTTTTTAACAAAGTGCACTATCCTTTTTTTAAACAATTTTAGTTGCTTTTCAAGCTCCATAAAAGACTAACAACACCAGAAAGGTTGTAAAAGTAGTCCATATGACTTGTGACACAAGGATGATGAGCAGGCTGAAATATAACAATGAAGTAGTTCGGGATTCAAGTGTGTAGTCAGAATAGCCAAGGATCAGCAATCTCCACATAAAACTGATCGTGCAGACCAAACCATAAGTCATAGAGACTTGAAAATTGGAGGGACGGTAGTACTCATACCGCCGACAACGTCACCAAGACTCGCCCCAATTGGCCTGACGGGGGCGCTACAGCTATCAAAAGTATGAAATCGCTCATAATTCCTAAACCGTCAGTCGCAGGCTCAAGTGTCTTATCTCGTTAAATTTCTCAGATTCAATCATGAGCTTTATGGGTGTTTGTTTATTTTTTCTACCTACTTTTTCAAACTAGTCCTAGGTTTTTTGCCCAAACAGAACCAAACCAGTGCAGACAGATTCTCTGGAGAGTAAATATCAATAATTAGCTGAACAAAAAAGTTCAACTTTAGACTCACCGTCGCAAAGGGACGCCAAAACATTTGAAAGGGGAAGGGCCACTTTTAGTAAAATGCCTGTAACTCCAGAACAAAATGAGATATCCTCACTAAACTCAGAACACTTATGTAAGAGCTCAATCTAAGATCACATGGGAAAAAATGCGGAGCTTGGCCACTTGGTGGCGCTACAGGAGGGGAAAAAACGAAAAATAGCTTTACCTACACAACCATTAGTACTATCAACATGAAAATCACTGTGCACGGTCTTGGTCCAAAGTGCCACAAGTTGCTAAAATTTGAGCACCTATTAGACAAGGTTAATGGAGGCCGATCAGAACGAAACTCTGTGGGCCCATTTCACTCATGGCCTCAAAGGTCTGTGAGAAATTTAAAAGAAATCGGCCACTATAACCACTATAACAGTCAGAAGCATTAAAAAAACATATGTCTATGGTAAATTACCTGAATTTGCCAAAATAGTTTTCACTCAATGATTTAGGAGGTTTAGTTTTCCTTATGTGCTTATATGCCTCAAGCTCTTGAACCCCAGTAATCGCTGCTTGAAGCTATATTTATTTTTTGCTTTCTTAATGAACAAACATATTCCCATAGCTTCATAAATTAAGGTTGAACCACTGATGTCACTCGGACTATTTTAACAGTGTCCTTAATGCCTTTCTGGGTCTTGAACGTGTTGCGTTGCTGTCTAGGGTCAGAAAGCTCTCGGATTTAATCAAAAATATCTTAATTTGTGTTCTAATGATGAACAGAAATTTGAAATGACCCACTGGTTTGAAATTACATTAGGGTGAGTAATTAATTAATACATTTTGTTTTTTGGTTGAACTATACTTTTAAGGAATCTATACTTTTACTCAAGTACTTGTTTAGTGTACTTCGTCCACCACTGTATGGAGCCTCTATAAATTGCTAAAGACAAACATTGTGGAATGAATGTCAGGACATGAAACTGTGTCTCTCTTCCATTTTGTTTTGATTTTTTTTGCGGTGGCAAAGCCTACATAATGATACCTCATGTGAATTATCTGGTAATCATTGGCTGCGCTTTAAAAGGTCAGCGGCAAACAGGGTCAACTTTGAGCATCGCATTACAACGCTTCACCTGCTTGCAACGCGGTGACAGGGGTAATGCTGTGTCTTCATGCTTCGCTCCACACAGTTCAATACACTGCAAAACATTGACACAAATCACATTAAAATGCCATTATAGCTCGGATTAAAGAGTATTTATTACTTAGATGTTAGTAGCATTTTGCTCTTTGAGAAGTAATGGATGTGTGTCTAGCACTTTCCTCAAATAGAGTACAAAACTAATTTATATTGGGATTGGGATTTTTTGCATTCAATTCAATTCACATGTAGACAAATGAAAGTATAAAATAAAGTAAATAAGTTATTGTAGTGTTTGATGCACTATCATTTAAAAGTTTAGGAATGTTTTTGAAAGAAGTGTCATATGGTCACCAAGGACGCATTTATTTGATCAAACCTACTGTAAAACGGCAAAATTGTCAAATAATATTTCAGTTTAAAAGAACTATTTTCTATGTTAACATATTTAAAAAAATCATTAATTCCTGTTATGCAAAGCTGAATATTCAGCATCATTACTCCAGTCTTCAGTGTCACATGATCCGCCTGGCAGTTGATATTTTCACCAAAGAAGGTTTAATATCTAAGCAGAGATTGATGTCACTGTGATTACTACTGTGTTCCCTCCATGTGTTCAAACACAGAGTATTTGCTGTGTGTGCTTCAACCCTGTTTTCTCTGGATGTGTGCCATGTTTGTGTTTTCATTGACTTCAAATGTCTATAATTGAGTGCGGTGAACACGAGCGCAGTCGACCAATCAGGCGCTTTGGCTTGGATCTGTGTGTATCAGATAGGTCTCTGCTGGATACAGGAAGTAGAATCCTCACAGCTGGCTCACAGACACAGCCCTGTTTGTTAAACAATAATGTAATTAAGGCTTTGTGGGACTGCAATGTTGATTCTCTTCCATGGGGGAAAAAAAAAACGTCCTGAGAGGGTGGGGAGGTGAGACTGATGTGAACAATGCAGGAGGTGTGTTGCTGAATAATTCAACGCCATTTTTCTCATTAATCATTTACACTCGCAGCGGCGCGTGCGTGCGCGCGTTTGTTTTGAGCCGACGCACCGGGGGTCTGTGTGACCTTTCCTTGCTGTCTCTAAGCAGGTGTCTTCGTGTAATCTCCGGGCTCCTCCACCACGGCACGGTGGTTTCATCCCTCCGCCCTCCCTTCCCTTCACCCCCTCCTGCTCCCCCTGTGGGCGAGTAATGATTTTCTTAACCTTTTCTCTTGCTTATTAAGGGCCCTGTCAGAATGTTTAAATGCTTATGCTAATCAGGCACGGTCGGAGTCAGGCAGAGGGGGGACGTTGTCCCAAAACAATTATGGATGGAGAGAGTGTCTTAATCTGGCAAAAGGACAAGGGAGAATGTGTGACAGAGGTGGCAGGTGACTGTCTGATGCTGGTGATTTTTAAAGGGACAATCCGCTCTAAAATGAAAATCTGTTATTATTTGCTCTCCTTCGTATAATTTCAAACCTGCATTAGTGTTTTTCAGTAGGTTCTTACAAAAAAAAAAAAACATTTTTGAAGAATCTTTACATGACTCTATGTTCCACAAAAGTATTTTTTGTACTTTTTTGGTTGGTTGGTTTTTCCACAGCTATATCTGTGGCGACGTTTCTGAAAAATATTATTATTATACGTTTTTTCAAAGTGAAATGTGCAGTGAGTTCAGCTGAAAGCATGTTTTGTTTATATTCGAAACAGGAACATGAATCTAGTTATTTGATTGTTTGGAAATTAAATGGACGATGAGCAGTGCTGAAAAGCTTAATTCTAATCAAAAATAATGTACTAAATCTAACTGAACATGTGAATAAAAGCAAACATGAGATTAAAAATGCATTTTCTGAAGCAACCATGCCGTTGTATCTTTCTTTTACAATTTCTGAACTCTTTTATTTTGTTTCCTGTTACACGGTATTCATACCCGGCGCTTTGAAATTGCAAGTGTAGTGCTGTACTGGGTGAGCTACTGAGCAAGTTTACTATGTCAGAAAAGCCATATATATTGAGCTAGTTATGTGATACATCCATCAAAATGTATTTGTTAAACAAATGAATGAGCTAAAAGTGTTTTGAGGTCGTAACCAAGGGTCATAACCTGCTCAAAATATTGGATGAGAAAAATAATTTGTAGTACAAAAATAAAACAATGGAAATTTTTACAAAATATAACATTAAATGGTGTATAAATCATTCGTTTTTCAGCAGGTAAAGTTACAGAAGTCCACTTCTCTCTCGCCTCCCCTGTGCCCATTGAGGTTTAACAGACCCCCTAAAGTAGCCTCTGAAAGGCAGCACTAAACGAAAAAAAAAATATGATATTTAGGCAATAAAATAAAAATGTACACATTTCCATTCTGTTCAAAAGTTTTCACCCCCGGCTCTTAATGCATGGTTTTTCCTTCTGGAGCATCAGTGAGCGTTTGAACCATCTGTAATAGTTGCATATGAGTCCCTCAGTTGTCCTCGGTCTAATGAGATGGATCTCAAAATCATACAGTCATTGTTGAGAGGGTTCAAATACACAAAAATGCTGGAAAACTAAAAAAAATTGTGGGACCTTAAAGGAACTGTATGTAGGATTGTGGCCAAAACTGGTACTGCAATCACTTTCAAAATACTGTAGAACGGTGTATCCCCTCCCCCTCCTACACAGTAATTTTTTTTCTTCTGTTAATACGGTTACATACGGTTAATACTGTTACATACGGTTCCTTTAAGTTTAAGCAGTTTAACTATTCAGGACAAACAAGGGACAACTATCACTAAAAAACAACAATAAATAAACACAGCCGTGGATCATTCAGGTAAGAACACAGTATTAAGAATCAAGGGGATGTAAACTTATGAACCGGGTCATTTTTATAAATCCAACTATTATTTTCTCTTGTGGACTATATGTAAACATCTTTTAAGTGAAATATCTTATTCAGGTCAGTACTAAATAAACAATAACATGCTTTTTGTATGATCCCTCTTATTTTAGTAAAATAATTAACATTTTGCAGATTCTAAAAGGGGGGTGTAAACTTTTGACCTCAACTGTAGTGTGCAAGGAACTGTGTGAAAAGTTGTCTTTATCAATCAATAATCTGACCAATAATCGACATTAGTGTGAAAAGGAATAAAAATTGTTGGCTTTTCACTGCCACTAATTTTCATTTCAGCTGAACAGCAGTGAATTGTACGTATAAGTATGATTTTGGAGTTTTTCATGTAGAATTAAAGACATGTTTTGCCAGTGGTGTGAGGTTTTGATCTATTTCTCTTTGAGTTAAACTGTCCTTCTTCCTTTTGACCCTTCTCTCATCACATCCCTGCCCTTTACTTGTCGTCCAATTACCATAGTTCTCTTCATCTTCCTTTGACTGACGTCTATCATCTCTGTGATGTTCTCTGTGTTGTCTGTAGGGGCCGTGCTGCTGGGATGACGTCCTTTTCCCTAACAGGATTCATGGAGTATGTCAGTCACAAGACTGTGAAGGCAGAATGGCAGTGAGTCTGCAACAATTTTGTTGTATTATTTTATTAAGAATAATTGTGTCACGTTTCTGAATGAAAAAGCACCTTAAAGGAGTAGTTCACTTTCAGAACAAAAAATGTACAGATAATGTACTCACCCCCTTGTCATCCAAGATGTTCATGTCTTTCTTTTTTCAGTCATAAGGAAATTATGTTTTTTGAGGAAAACATTTCAGGATTTCCAAAATACAGCTTCAAATAGCTCTAAACGATCACAGCCGAGGAAAGAAGGGTCTTCTCTAGCAAAATGATCGGTTATTTTCGAAAAAAGATTCAATTTATATACTTTTTAACCTCAAATGCTTGTCTTGTCTAGCTCTGTGTGTACTCTGTGTAGAGAATAACCAATCGTTTCACTAAATAAGACCCTTCTTTCTCGGCTGGGGTTATTTAGATCCCTTTGAAGCTGCATTTAAACTGCATTTTGGAAGTTCAAACTCGGGGCACCATAGAAGTCCATTATATGGAGAGAAATCCTGAAATGTTTTCCTCAAAAAACATCATTTCTTTACGACTGAAGAAAGAAAGACATGAACATCTTGGATGACTCTGGGTGAATACATTATCTGTACAATTTTGTTTTGAAAGTGAACTACACCTTTAAACCAACAAAAGCTGGTTGAGACTTGACAAGCTTGTTTTGGTGGTTTTAAAAAACATTAAGACACTTATAAGTTGGTCAGGATGGGAGACGAACTGACCGAACAGCTAAACCAGCCAAAGAGATAGCAAAAATAAATGCATTTACATCTAGGTCACACTTTTTGTCTTTGCATAGTAACTTGCATTTTAACAAAGCTGTCAAGATGCTATGTTTATTCAGAATTTATCCATTTTACAAAGCCAGGTTTTTAGTTTAGACAATTTTTATTGTGCCTTTTGGTCGATCTAGCGCTGTAGTGCTTGGCAGAAAAAAAGGACCGTCCACTGGTTGGATTAAATTGGTAGCTTTATCCCAGCTGGGTCCTGTATTACTACCCTCATGCTGCAAATCCATAAAAACCACTGCAGTAGGGTTGTTTGAGACTGTTAGTGGGAGTTTGCAGGGCATGATTGCATCTCATTTGTGCTTCTTGCAGGAGTTCTACCTGAAATGTGCTGCCCACCCCACCTGTGATAATGACTCTTCAGCAGCACTGGACTTGATAATGCCCAACACACGCAGAGTGCCCTGCATCGCCTGCACTGACATCATGTGAGTGGCTTTTTTCCCATGTGTCTGTAGCTAAACCCATCATAGAGGTTGAAATGAGTCTACACAACAAAGAATCAATCAGATAGTTCATTACAACATTAATCTCACCATGTTCCAAACAGGTGTGATGCGATAAACCAACAAACCATAAAAAGCTTTGGTCTGAACCATCCGTGATTTTGTTGACATTTGTTGGCTGCTTGGTTTCTATTTGGCCTGTGAATTGATTAAAACCTAAAAATAAAGCCTCTATATACAGAGATTGGTTCTTATGACAGCCCCTGGAGATTTGGTTTGATCCTTACACTGTACATGACCCATTAAATATAGCTATAAAAAATAAAATAATTAAATAAAGGCCCACCCTAAGAAAAAAATGTGTTTTTCACTGTGTCCAAAGTGTATGATTGTAGAAAAGTATATACGTTTGTATTGAACATTTATGGAGCAACAGATTTTGTCTGAAAATAAATCATACAAGTCGTTTATTTTGTTTAAAAATGTTATAAATGTATGAGGTGGCAACGGGGGTCAACAGTATTGATTAAAAAATACTTCATACAAAATACTTTAATGTGGTTAATGAGTTAATACTTGTTCGAAACAATCACTTTAGCCAAGTTTGTACTATTTTCTGCTTATTTTGATGAATAAAATAATTAATTTTTGTTTAATAAATATACTGTCATTAAAATATGTTAAAATAACTCATATTTCAAATACAGAAACAAAATCATTTGTTGAAGGCGCCTTTAGCCCCGTCATACCCTACTATTATTGCATTTCTATGTTCAATCATTTGTGAAAAACATTTTTTTTTTCAGTGTAAGAATTTTATATCAATTTTCATTCAGAAATTGATAGTAAATGTCACAAATAATAACAAAGAAATGACAAGTAACCACATATTTTGAAGTAGAAAGACTAAAATAGTATTTTCTTTTAAACTTACAACCTTGAAAAATATTCCACAGTGTAGAATCATAAAATAAGTATATTTTTAAGATTTAAAAAGTATATTATATTATATTATATTTAAAAAAATATATATATAATATGTATATATATATATTATAAATATAATATATTTTAATATTTTTTAAATAACAGGTAATCTTTTACAATAAGGTTCCATTAATTAATGTTAGTTCATGTATTAATATGAATGAACAATGAGCAATACATTTATCACAGTATTTATATATGTTTGTTAATGTTCATTAAAAAAACAGTCATTCATTGTTTGTTCATGTTATTTACAGTGCATTAACTAATTTTTACATTAACAACTGATTTTAATAATGCATTAGTAAATGCTGAAATTAACATTAACTAAAATTAATAAATGCTGTAAAAGTTTTGTTAATTCTTAGTTCATGTTAACTAATGAACTATTGTAAAGTGTTACCAAATTATTATTTAACTAATATGTGACCCTTGACCACAAAACATTCTTAAGTAGCATGGGTATATTTGTAGCAATAGCCAAACATTATATTTTTTTCTTAATATGCCAAAAATCATTAGGATATTAAGTAAAGATCATGTTCCATGAAGATGTGTTTGTAAATTTCCTACCGTAAATATATTAAAACTTAGTAATATGCATTGCTAAGAGCTTCATTTAGACAACTTTAAAGGTGGTTTTCTCAGTATTTAGATTTTTTGCACCCTCAGATTTTTAAATAGTTGCATCTCAGCCAAATAGTGTCCTATCCTAACAAACCATACATCAATGGAAAGCTTATTTATCAGCCTTCAGATGATATATAAATATCAATTTCAAAAAATTTACCCTTATGACTGGTTTTGTGTTCCAGGGTCGCATATTTGTTAACGGGGATCTGTTAACGCTGGCAACTTTTGTGTTGCACCTGGTTGGCACATCGTGTAAGACTCGACTAGATATGAAAAGTAACTTTCTAAACAAAACAAGTTTGACAGATCAGTTTGGAGACTTTCTGATTGATCCAGCAGGCAGAAAAGATGAAATACCTGCAACACACTGTACAAGTAAACTAAAGATTGATACAAATATTCAGAAAGACAAGCTGCCTCTACTCTTGAACCTACATACGCCTCCTGCTGTGTGGCCCTTCAATCAACAGTGGCCATTTTTCCGGAAAACGTAAGCGCTAAGTGAGTCCTGCCAATGAAGGTCAGCTATTAGCGGGGCGGTCCTGCGGAAACGCTCCTACCTGCTGCTCTCACACGGAGGGTCGGGCGGGCGGGCGGGCGGGCGGGCGGGCGAGAGCCTGGAGAAACCAGACAATGGAGCCCAATCACCAACAACCACCATTCAAATCAAGGACTGATTGAAGTAGCGCTGCAATTACCTTCCTGAGTAGAGCTTTGTTTTTCCACCATCCTCCACTCCACTCTTCTTCCTCCTCAGAGATCTCCTCCATTTGTTTAAAAGGGCACCGACAAGGACGCGGCCAGTCTCTTACAATAGAAGCGCGAGAGAGGGGTCAGAGAGGTGGAACACTGTGTTAGCAAGTTGACTTCCAGTCAAGTGAGTCTGTGTTTGAGAGTGAAGGGCGACTTCTGGAGAAATGGAAAGAAAATTGTCATGAGATTTCAGACCGCTGTTTCTTTGCTTACTACGCTCAAGTAACAAGGGTCTCTAAGATAATTTGAAGTTTTCTGAAGGTATTGAACAAGCAACCTATCTAAACAAGATCTCTATCCGCCCCCGTTCTCCCAGAAGCCCTCTCCTCATCAGAGCCCTTCTTCAGAATCTCAACTGTCCACATCATATATCAAAATCACAATGACTATAAACCTCTTTAAGGTCAAAATTCTTTGACAATTACTAAATTGTCAGATATTTATAAATTGTGGTAGGTTTATATTGGTAATTTACTTTTTATTGGTAGGATTTTGGTTAAAATTTAAATGATTTTTTTTAAGAAGTATATTTCTTCGTTTAATGACTTATTCCACAAACACTTGATTTGATAAATTTTTAATATGATTTAAAGAAAAATGATGTGTGAATAATCCACCAAAAAACTAAGTTGCTTAGTACACCCTAGTGAAAAATAAATATACTAAAATGTATTTGAAATGCATTTATTTCATGCTAAGTATACTACAAATACTTTTAACATATTAGGTACTTTTAAAAATACCCTGCAATTTTACTTTTAGTTTATACTATGGGGCCGTTGAATGCTTGAATCTGATTGGCTGATGAACGTTCTAGAGGTGTGCATTATTTTTTAGGGGAAACGCACGGCGAACATAGTTCCAGGCAGCTTTTGACCGCATTACATGTCTATATCACAATTTCAGTTATTTCAAAGGTCCTTACAGCCCAAAACAGCAAAATAACCAAAACCCACAATGACACTGGCCAAACTAATAAATACAGTAAACAACAGGATAAAAACGACAGATTATTTCCATGTTTTTGACAATATTACGTTTTATTTTGTATGGAAAGCACAAACGCTGTTTCTCCCACTCTCTCTCCCTTACAGATGCACACATACATACAGTTTGCAAACGCGTTAGCATAGGCGCTAATGTTGTTAGCGCTGCTCTGATGATTAACAACTTAAAAACTACATGACAGTTCTCACACGTGAGGTAACAACGGTGTGGTCTTGAAGAAATTGAACTTAGAAGTTTCACTATTAGTAGAGACGATGCTGCCAGTCACCTTTGAGAGCCGCACAGACTTGAGAGAGGTAATTCACCAGCTTAATCTCTCTCTCCCTCTCTATTTCTGTCTAGCTAGCTGTCGGTCTGTCTAAACTTCATTATTAACTGTATATCTGCTAGTTTGCTATCAACGGCTCAAATGTCGTTACTAGGTATAAAATGACGTTTTGGAACTAGCAACGAAGCTGTTGGATGAGCTGCTTAAGAAATTAATCCTACTCACAATAGCGTTTTAAGGACAAAAACGGGACGAATGTCTTGAAATATATCATCTGATTGAAGTGTTGAGGTGTGGTAACTGTAGTATAAGCAGAATAATTGACTTTGGTCCATTGAATTCTACAAATTTTCTAAGAATTCAACGGCCCGTCGTCAATTATTCCTTACATACTACACTTTAGATATTTTTACTCTACACTTTAGATATTTTGCATTTAAAGCCTGATATTATTCAAAGATCATACAATCCTCATCAATAGTGACAATAAAACATATTTTAGAATTAATATTAAGAAATGTGCGTTGTGCAATTTCGATACTGATTCACAAGCTTGCATTTTGATTTGCTTCGATACCGATTATTTTGGATATATATCAGGTACAGTAGGCCTACATGCCAAATATTCTCAAAGAAAACAAAAATCTCTCAGCTAATGCTGTAAAATATACATTTGGTACTACATTACTATAATTAAAGGTTAAAATGAACTAATTTGTCTACAAATGCTTAAAGAGCAGGTCATATGTTTTTTCAAAGTGTCCTAATATTAAGTCCCCTACAAAAGGTTTAAATGCATCTGAGGTCAGAAAACATTGTAATTTTCTCAGAATATACATTTATACAGAGTCATGCCAATGATTTCAAAACGGTTTGTTCGAACCAGCTTTGAGCGTAATGTCTGTAAGCCCCTCCCTTCCATAAGCCTACTCTGTTCTGATTGGTCAGCTGGCCAAGCCTGTTGTGATTGGTACAAAGAGGAGTACTTGAGCAAGTTAGCGAGTGCTACCATCTGTGTTGCCAAATCTGTGGTTGTTTTTGATATCCGCGGGTAGAAGCGACCCCAATAATGTCATATTTAGCCCCTGGAATGCAAATGTCTACACTGTATCATGAATAAATCTCTTACCACACACTGCACACGTCTAAGGCGCAGCAACTGATGATTGTCGCTCTAGTCAGTGCTTGTGTTTACATCAGCCGTGGTTCTGCATGTGTTTCGACCCTCTATACCGCACACGTCAACAGCGCGGCTCCAGCACGGCTACCGGAGCAGTTTGTGGACACTTTAGTTAATGCTCACGTTTATACGAGCCGACCTGCTGCTCACTGAAGCATCCCAGAAGCTGCTGTCCATGCTACATCGCTAAAGTTAGACAAATCCCCCGTCTCGTCCCTCCCCACCTGTTAATGATTTGAACTTCCGTAGGAGGGATTTATTTGAATGATTTTCTAATGGACCGCGTTGTGAGATTATAGCATCCGGAAAACAAATGTAGTCCAAAGGAACCGTGCGTTGTAGTTCTTGAAAATTGATTTTTTTTAAAAATGAAATATCTCCCTTTGGAGTGGACTTTGAGATTTGTAACTTTGTAGATGTTTTTTATGCCCAAACATACACACCACACACTGACTAAAATTCAAAAAGTGAAAAAGCATAATAGGACCCCTTTAACAGAAAACAGGCTTGACTAATCGATTCTTAGGTTTAATAATCAATATCCTTTCATAGAAATGAGAATCAATGAAAAACAAGAAATCTATATTTTTTTCCGCAGCCATACTAAAATCTGAAGTAAGTTGAGTCAAGTATGTTTGATTGTACAGCATTGTTGTTTTTGTTGTGGACAGACATTACTTTAGAATAGTGTTTTTCTTAAAAGTGCATTTATGGTATGATAAAAGTTGTGTAACTGTAAGCATGACTCAGACCTAACCTTGTCTTCCAGGACTCCAGTGCTGGTATTTCAGTGTGCCGAGCGTCACGTGATCTGCCTGGAGTGCTTCCACATGTACTGTGTGACCAGACTCAATGAGCGACAGTTTATCCAGGAGCCGCTGGTGGGCTACTCTCTGCCCTGCGCAGGTAAACATACCTTAAGTGTTCACCATTGTGAATTGCTATTAGTGTGTGTGCGCGCGTGTGCTTCTGTATGTGGTGTGTTTGTGTGCACAGGCTGCCGTGTTTGGCAGTGATTGATGGTGGTGTGTTGGTGGCTGCAGTGAAGAGGAGATACTATCAAATTGTTCTCCTTCACTCTCTCACACACACAGTCGCACACACACATACTCTCTCCGGGCCCTCGCCGTGCCCCCGTTGGCCCACCACATCCGTTAATGCCACCCGGTAATGGGGCTCCGGGGAGAAGCATTGACCCCCTATCAGCCAGAACACCCCACCAATCTCTCACACGCTGTATCTCTCTGTATCTACCGCTGTCTTGCCCTTCCACTCCTTCATTTGTTTCGCTGCCATTCTCCCCCTTTCGGTTTCTCTTTCACTGATATTTTTTGTCTCATTTTGTGCTCTCAGTGCTTACAGTTTTGCTTTGGCTGCAGCTGGTAAAGACAGTCAAACAACAACAAATGTGCACAGCTCACTAGAAATTGGAGTCTTAAGGAATTTAATAATTCAGGTTCTGATTCCAAACCTAATAATGTTTGTTACTTGTGATTTATTTATTTATGTTTTTTTTTTTTTTTTTTTTTTAATAATTAATTATTTTTTTTTATATAACATTATACTAAGCAAAAATACTAAACAATACTTTTTGGTAACATATTTTAGTGCTTCTTATTTTGCATTTAATTTTTTATTTGTCATTTTTGGAGATGGAGAAATGAGTCTAAAAGGTCTGATAGATGAACTTACACCTCGTTTTAATTCATTTAGTAATTTATTTAAGCTGTCAATTGTAATAAAACTTTCCAGTGTTATGGACACAGCTGTCCTTGATCTTGTCAGTTTCAGTATGGTTACCTGAGTTAGAAAAAGGTTTGTGACTTTAGCTCTTTACTCATACAGCATTCAAGCAACCACTTTAAACATTAAACAGCCATCATTTGTATTACTAAAAGGTGCCTTTTAAGTCTTGGCACTTTATTTTATGTTAATATTTTTTCTTTCTAAAGTAAGTATTCTTATGAAAAAATGTTTTTTATAAAACGCTGAAAAATTAATTCCACAGTTTTTTTTTTTTGTTTTGTTTTTTTGTAGTTTTACCAAAGGGTTCTATGAATACCTGTTTCTGCCACTGAATAAAAAATATAAAAATTTGCGACTTTATATCTCACAAATTTTCTCAGAATTGTCATATAAAAGTTATAAAGTCAAGAATTAAGATATAAACTTGCAATTCTGAGAAAACAAAGTCAGAATTGTGTGATATAAACTCGTAATTGTGAGTTATAAAGTCAGAATTGCGAGATGTAAACGTGCAAATATGACTTTTTTCTTAGAATTGCGTGATATTAAATTGCAATTGTGAGTTATTAGATCAGAATTTGTGAGACATAATATCACAATTCTAAGAAATAAAGTCCATAGCGAGTTATAAAGTCCAATTTTGAGACAGATAAGTTCTCAGAATTGTGAGTTTATGTCACAATTCTGACTTAATAACTTGCAATTGCGTGAAAAAAGTCATATTTGCGAGTTTATATCTTCTGAGAATTGAAAAAAGTAAATTGCATAAAATTGCAAGATATAAATCTTTAGACTTTATTTCTTGCAATTATGTTTATATCACGCAATTCTGACTTTATAGCTCACAATTCCAAGTTTATATCACACAATTCTAAGAAAAAGTCAGAATTCTGCGATAAAAGGTATCATTTTTTATTTTGTTATTCAGTGGCAAAAACAGGCTTCCATAAGATTCAGCTGATCAGGATATAGTTTATAGATTAAACATAAAAGTAAATAAATAAATAAGTAAATAATTAAATAACCCCTTATACTAATTATTAAATGACTAATCAAATAAATAATCAATAGGTTAATCATTTGTGAAAAAAATAAATAAAGCACAACTTTTTAACATTATTATCATTGTTGAAAGCAGTTGTGATGCTTGCTTGCTCTATGTGTTTATTTATATACGTTTTTATTAATTAATTTATATTAATTATTAAAATTGATAAGTAGAAGAAAAAATTTCATTCAAAATTCATTCAGACATATATATGTTGTTAGTTTGCTTGTGTGTGTGTGTGTGTGTGTGTGTGTGTGTGTGTGTGTGTGTGTGTGTGTGTGTGTGTGTGTGTGTGTGTGTGTGTGTGTGTGTGTGTGTGTGTGTGTGTGTGTTATGTGTTTTTTGTGCCCATCTATCACTGTATGTGGCTGCAGACTGCAGATTGTGTAGAAAGGTCAGACATCAGCCTCAAATGCCATTTCCACTTTTAAACAACTTTCAACAGTCCAGCCAAAACACGCTTGTCCAAAAGGCGCAGATGAAAGAGGCCAGTCACATCCACGAAATGTGAAGGAATGATCGTCTGCCTCCGATAAACGCAATTGTGTGAGCTCAAGAAGCTTTTTCTCTGAAAATCCAGCGGAAGCCAGCGCACCCTTAACCTTCTTTTGAAATGAGCTTTAACATAACACCATATTACAAGCTGACCTCAAAGGCACAAAATCTCCACTTAACATTTAGTCACACACCTTCGTTGGAGAAGACGCACATCTTCCTGTGCAGGGAGAGAGATCTCCTCCTCTCCCGTTGGTCTGGGTGATTCATTAGCATTAAGAACAAGTTGAATTTTACTAATGCAAATGTGCTGAAAATTACAGGAGTAGTAATTTGGGCAGTAATGTACCTGCGCTTGGCTCCACGATGAATCATGCCTTTTTTTGAATGGGTCACACTGTATCATGACAAAGCAAATTTTCTCTGATCTTTTGAAAATAGACTTAGATGTATGTAAACATGCTGTACTGAAATATACAAAACTTTCCCACAGTCCCAAAAAAGGTTCAGTCAATTTTATTTTTTAAAAGGTCCCCAGTCGTTTCAGCCTGATCTTAACTATTTAAGTGGATCATTTCCGCAGATTGTTTCATGAACCTGTAACAATGTCATACAGTTTTGCAAAGAGTTAGTTTTTATAAAATTGTGGCAATGCCAGCCATAACCAATATTAGCCAATAATAAACCATATGAATACATAATTAGCAAATTAAATACATTAAAACTGATATATTTTCAATACCACTGCAAGAAATTAATTAATATAATATAATTAATTAATATAACATAATAATATGAACATATTTTTTATTCTTGTGTGCTATCAGATTTTAAATTTTAGAAACCGTCCGTCAGCTTTTATTCTCATTATAATGCCAAAAAATGTAAATGGCAAAATAGTATTATAAAAGTAATCGACAAGTTGACTCTCCAACTTCAAAATTACAAAAAAACAAACAAAAAAAGCTGAAGTAGTATTATAAAAGTAGTCCACAAATTGACTAATAATAAAAAAACATAAAATGCCAAAATAGTATTATTAGTCCACACATTGACTATGCAATTCAAAAATGAAAAAAAAACACACACAACAATAAAATGCCAAAACAGTACTATAAAAGTAGTCCACAAATTGACTCTCGAACTCAGAAATTAAAAAAAAAAATACATAAAATACACAAAATAGTACTATAAAAGATGTCCACACATTGACAATCATCTCAAAAATATCAACTCAAACATAATGTTTAATGTTTTAGAAACAGTCTGTATGTCACGGTGCGTGTTAGAAGGGCGCAACACGAATTCAATGCAAAGTTCTTTAATATAATCCACAGGGGTAATCCACAGACAGGCAAGGCAAAAAAAACACACGCACGCGCGCACATACACACACTAGGTAACCTTAAACCCGGACAAGGAACACTGAAACCAAACCAACTAATAAATAGGTGCTAATTACAAAGACAGGTGCAGGGAAGAACATTAATGACAGGAAGACCAAATAGAGAGGGCTGGAGAAGTCTATGCAGGAGGAGGTTTCGGAGGTTTCAGGAGGAGGACGATCAACAGAGTCAGCCGGAGGAGTAGAGTACTGAGGCGATGACGGGACAACGACAGACCAAGGCAGAGCTGGAGGGACGAGGGAGCTCGGTGGAGCTGGTGGGCCAACGTGCGATGGTGGAGCAGAGGGAGCTGAGAGCCGGGGTGGAGCCGCAGGGTCGGAGGGCTGAGGCGGAGTCTGGGACTCTGAGGCTGGAGGTGAAGACGAGGGATCCTCCAGCAATGATGCCGATGGAGACTGGCAGACCTGCGGTGAGCCCACTGCACGGATGGTGGGCTGAGGGTGAACAGAGGGGCTGTCAGGAGACAGAGGTGGTATGGCTGATGCAGCATGGCAGACAGAAATTGGCAAAATAGGGAGGGAGGGTGCGTGGGAAATCCAGACAGGCATGCCATTCCAGGCAGACCGATAGTCCAGGGCAGACAGATAATTTAGGGTAGGCAGATAGTTCAGTATCAAAATGTATTAAGTGTCCAGAGTCCTGCGTTTGTTCACCCACAGCGGTGGTGCAGTGGGCGAGGCCTTCCATAGCCCCCTCCTGCTCCATGTTGACTTCCACCGTCGCGGGCGCTGTAGCCGGCTCTCCCACCTGGTCGGACGTAATGGGCTCAGGCTCCGCGGTGATCATTCACTCTGGCAATGGCTCTTGGAATGCGATGGGCTTAGGCTCTCCATCCGCGGTGGGCTCGGGCTCTTGCTCCGTGAGTCGGTGTGGTGGTTGGCTGGGCTGTCCGGCTTTCTGTCATGGTGCGTGTAGGAAGGGCGCAACACGAAGTAGAATTTAATGCAAAGTTCTTCAATATAATCCACAGACAGGCAAGGCAGAAACACACACACACACACACACACACACACACACTGGGTAACCAAGGATAAACAAGGATTCAGAAGTGCACTCCACCTCACTCTGCCACCCGTTCTCCATTCCAGCAAAATCACTAAATAAAGTGCAACCAAATGCCCCCATTTCTGATATACATCCTTCTATTTTACTCTGTTTATTAAAAGTTATTTATGCGGGTGGGTTTTGAACCTATGTATATCAAAGCATGAATCATCCCACTTATTTGTATATTTATCTGTATCTGTATATGTACATGTTTTTTTTTTTTTTTTTTACTTCCACCTGTTACCTTTTAGAAACTTTGTCTATGTGATGGAACCCATTAAATTAGTTTTGATTGTATAAGTTGATATATTTATGTTCACTTAACTCTCAAACTAAAAAATGACAAAAACATCGGTATAAAATGACAAAATAGTATTATAAACGTAGTATACAAATTGACTCTCAAACTCAAAAATGACCTATAATAATAAATAAATTAAAAATAAAATGGCAAAAAAACAAAAACAATTTAATGCCAAAGTAGTACTATAACAGTAATCCAAAAATTGGTTCTCAAACTCGAAAATGCCCCCAAAAAACATAAAATGCCAAAATAGTATTATAAAAGTAGTCCACACATTGACTATCAAACTCAAAAATTAACAAAAAAATATCAAAATGGCAAAATAGTATTATAAAAGTAGTCTACACATTGACTATAAAACTCAAAAATGACAAAAAAACAACAATAAATAATACAATGAAAAAATTGTATTAGAAAAGTAGTCCACAAATTGACTCTCAAACTAAATAATGACAAAAAACAATAAAATTACAAAATAGCGTTATAAAAGTACTCCACAAATTGACTCTCAAACTAAATAATGACAAAAAACAATAAAATTACAAAATAGCGTTATAAAAGTACTCCACAAATTGACTCTCAAACTAAATAATGACAAAAAACAATAAAATTACAAAATAGCGTTATAAAAGTACTCCACAAATTGACTCTCAAACTCAAAAATGACAAAAAAACAATAAATATTAAAATGTAAAAAATAGTATTAGAACAGTAGTCCACAAATTGACTCTCAAACTCAAAAATAACAAAAAATATTCAAATGGCAAAATAGTATTATAAAAATAGTCCAGAAATTGACTCTCAAACTCAAAAATGACCAAAAAAAGACATAAAATGCCAAAATAGTATTATAGAAGTAGTCCACAGATTGACTATCAAACTCAAAAATAACAAAAAATATTCAAATGGCAAAATAGTATTATAAAAATAGTCCAGAAATTGACTCTCAAACTCAAAAATGACCAAAAAAAAGACATAAAATGCCAAAATAGTATTATAGAAGTAGTCCACAAATTGACTCTCAAACTCAAAAATAACAAATAATATACTGTATAAAACAGTATAAAGTAAAAAATTGATAAAATTAGTATTATAATATAGTATTACAAAAGTAGCTCATATGACTTATTTCAAATCTTCTGATTCTGTGTGAGGAACTGCATTAAATGTTCTCTCATTTTTGATGAAATTACACTTTTTATATCTTTTGCATCTACATTATTATTCCTGTCATTATTTCAGGCATGGGTGGCCGCCTCCCACGAAAAAATTCACAGGGATGCCCTCCACCACCTGCGGCTCTAGATTTGAGAGTTAAAAAATCTGATCATCCTACTTCTAAAGAAACTCTCTCTCTCTCACACACACACACACACACACACACACACACACACACGTAGCAGTTCCCAATTTGAGTAACTGTGACTCAGTGAAGGGTTGGCTGCATGTCTCTGTGTGGGCACACTTATCAGACAGTGATATGAGCAGAGTTGCATGTTAACTGGGCTCAGCCGCCGATGGCTGGTGTGACGCTAGATAAGGTGGAATTGCAGCAACACCTGTTGGAGGCAACCTTGACATTTTATCAGCTCAGAAAAATATCCTTAAATACCACGGACTGCCTGCAGCCACTCCTAACACCAGTCAGAGAGTCAACTCAGGGAAAAAAATCCAACTGAAACTTCTTTGCCGCTCCGCTTGGATCACTTTAGCTCGTGCTAGTGCGGATCTGGGGACGATTGATGGTCCTTTAGGGGTGGATATATATATATATATATATATATATATATATATATATATATATATATATATATATGTTGTATAACTGATTAATGCTTCCGCAGGACCGTGCATCGAGTTTGGAGATTATCATGGAAATCCTGCTTCTGGCCTTTATTAGTATTCATATAAGGATCAATGTCTTTGGCGTATAAATAATCCATGGTAGACTGCTATCCGCTTTAGATGAATAATCCTCCAACTTTGTGCACGGTACATCAGTATTCCTGTACGGATGGCGTGATCGGGTGTAAATTTATAGGCCTGTTGGGATTTTTATCAGCTCTTTGCTCTATCTGTAAGTCTGTATGTCTCTGTAAAGGCCTGTGCTGCTCCAGGTGTTTGGGAAGATTTTCTGCCAAGATTCATTTCCCTTCTTACAAAGGGAACAGTGTCGTGAAAATAAAATAAACAATAAAAGCGTCACTTCTTGGATGAAGGAAGGTGGTATTAAAAGGGAATCAGGAAGATAAAGCAAGCGAGAAACACAAGCACATGCAGCACCAAGGGGTCAAGGTTTGGTTGATTAGCATGGGCTACTTAGGTGTTTTCAGAGCCTCTGATGGGCATTCACAAGAATCTGTGTATTCTTTATTCATAGAGAATTTATTATCTCACAAATATTTCATTATAGTGGATGTTTTAGCAGTGCCAGTATTGTTTTGTTTTCCCCTGCTTGCTATATTTGATGTCTCTAGTGAAAAGTTTGTGACTCTGCATTCTTGTTTTGTTTTGCTTTGTTTGTTGTTTTGTTTTTCCCTGTCTGCTGTATTTGATATCAATGAAGAGTTTTGGACTGTGTATTCTGTTTTTTAATTATTATTTTTGATTATTTTTATGGCTTTTTTGGCTTTATTCAGATAGGCCAGTGTAGATTTGACAAGAAGCTAAGTGGGAGAGGAGGGCAAGATCAGAAAAGGATTCAAACTCAGGATGGTCGTAGATTAACAGCGTTACAGTGAGGGAACAAATTATTTGATCCCCTGCTGATTTTGCATGTTCACCCACTGACAAAGAAATTATCAGTCTGTAATTTTAATGGTAGGTTTATTTGAACAATGAGAGACAGAATAACAACAACAACAAAAAATCCAGAACAACGAGTTTCAAAAAAGTTATGAATTGATTTACATTTTAATGAGTGAAATAAGCGCTTGACCCCTCCCCAAAACATGACTTAGTATTAGGTGGCAAAACCCTTGTTGGCAATCACAAAGGTCAGACATTTCTTGTAGCTGGCCACCAGGTTTGCACACATCTCAGGAGGGATTTTGTCCCACTCCTCTTTGCAGATCCTCTCCAAGTCATTAAAGGGGTCATCGGATGCCAAGTTCATATGATTATTTAGGGTCTTAATGAAAAGTCTATAATATACTTTGGTTAAAAATTCTCAATAGTAGTGTAAAAAAAACCACCCTTTTACCTAAAATATCAGCTCATTTTAAAGCATGGGTCCCTTAAATGCAAATGAGCTCTGCTCGCCCCACCCCATTTCTGCTGTGCGATTACGAGCTGTAATGTTTACTTTAGCCATGTTTAGCTGCAGTTAGCTGTGTTTATCGGCGACACTTGCCAACAAGCACATTATTAAGAAAAGCCATTTGCAAAGATGTGTAAAAAACCCTTATACTCATTTCTGCTGTGGGTGAAGCTGCATCAGGAATGATTCGCATGAACATAGATGCATATGTAGATCGGGATCAGTGCTTTCCTTTTAAAAACGAAAGTAACGTTGTCCTCTGCCTCTTAAGCGGCTCAGATGTCGGGAGTAAATGATGACTGCTATGTTCATTATTATATCCAACAACAGAACACCTCAATCGCTCAATTAGAGTCTTCCTCTTAGAGTCACACAATGGCGATCGTATTCGGACTGTTTTTAGCTTGGTGAGGGCAGGTCTAAGGTAAGACGCTCATGTCAATCAACTGTGTGTCATCACACCGACAAGAATCTGAGAATGACCTGATTTTAAAAAGGGGATATTACTTTTAAATACTAAAAAAATACCACTGGGTGGATTTTTATCATTGTAGGGTGGTTGTGTACACAAACTACCAACACACATTAATGTTCAAACAACATGTAAAAGTTAGTTTTACATCCGATGACCCCTTTAAGTTTTCAAGGCTGACGTTTAGCAACTCGAACCTTCAGCTCCCTCCACAGATTTTCTATGGGATTAAGGTCTGGAGATTAGCTAGGCCACTCCAGGACCTTAATGTGCTTCTTCTTGAGCCACTCCTTTGTTGCCTTGGTCATATGTTTTGGGTCATACCCATCCACGACCCATTCCACCCAAAGCATAATGTTTCCACCTCCATGTTTGACGGTGGGGATCGTGTTCTTGGGGTCATAGGCAGCATTCCTCCGCCTCCAAACATGGCGAGTTGATGCCAATGAGCTTGATTTTGGTATCATTTGAAGATTCTCCTCTGAATCATTCAGATGTTCATTGGCAAACTTCAGACGGGCCTCTTCATGTGCTTTCTTGAGCAGAGGGACATTGTGGGCGCTGCAGGATTTCAGTCCTTCGTGGCGTAGTGTGTTACCAATTGTTTTCTTGGTGACTATGGTCCCACCTGCCTTAAGATCATTGACAAGATCCTCCCGTGTAGTTCTGGGCTGATTCCTCACCGTTCTCATGATCATTGAAACTCCATGAGGTGAGATCTTGCATGGAGCCCCAGACCAAGGGAGATTGACAGTTTTTTGTTTCTTCCATTTGCAAATAATGGCACCAACTGTTGTTACCTTCTCACTAAGCTGCTTGGCGATGGTCTTGTAGCCCATTCTAGCCTTGTGTAGGTCTACAATCTTGTCCCTGACATCCTTGGACAGCTCTTTGGTCTTGGCCATGGTGGAGAGTTTGGAATCTGATTGATTGATTCTGTAGACAGGTGTCTTTTAAGTGCTCTCAGCTTGTTACCTGTATAGAAGACACCTGGAGCCAGAAATCTTGCTGATTGATAGAGGATAAAATACTTATTTCACTCATTAAAATGCAAATCAATTCGTAACTTTTTTCAGAATTTTTTTATTGTTATTCTGTCTCACTGTTAAAAAAACCTACCATTAAAATTATAGACTGATCATTTATTTGTCAGGGGCAGACATAGAAAATCAGCAGGGGATTAAATAATTGTTTCCCTCACTGTAGTTATGTCATCAGTTAAGTCATGAAGTTACCACAAAGGTGATTTAAGCTGCCTTAAAACTCTGCATGCATGTAATATTTGTTATATATGAGTCAGATTTGAGAACATGTCTCTGAAATTGTTTTTAAAAATGTCCTAAAGTGCCCCAGCACTGTCTTTCTAATCTAACACGTCAGCTCATTAGTAGAGACTTTAAGACCTAAAGTGGGTCAGAACAGGTGAATAGAGTTGTGAGAAAATACGATGCTTGTCAGATCCACGTCACGTTCGGCAGCTTCAGCTCTTAGAGCAATATCAGGCAAATAAGCTAATAACCCAACTGCTCTGATGTCTGTAAATCAAAGAACAAAAGAAAAAAGAGGAAATCAATAGCTTTTAGCTTTAAGGATTCATCTATATTTAATTTAGAATTTAGTATTTGATAACTTTATTCAATTTCTGTCTATTTTCTACTTGCTGAATGGCACAGGTAGCTAAATATGACATGCATTACAATAGGTTTATGTGTAGATTGTTTTAAGTTCAGTTATATGTGACCCTGGACCACAAAACCAGTCATAAGTCATCATTAAATTGAGATGTATATATTATCTGAAAGCTGAATAAGTAAGCTTTCCATTGATGTATGTTTTGTTAGGATGGGACAATATTTGGAGATACAACTATTTGAAAATGTGGAATCTGAGGGTGAAAAAAAATCAACATACTGAGAAAATCACCTTAAAAGTTGTCTAAAATAAGTTCTTAGCAATGCATATCACTAATCGCAAATTACGTTTTGATACATATTACGGTAGGAAATTTACAAAATATCTTCATGGAACATGATCTTTACTAAATATCCTAAAGATTTTTGGCATAAAAGAAAAAACAAAAATGTTGACCCATACAATGTATTTTTGGCTATTGCTACAAATATACCTATGCTACTTAAGACTGGTTTTGTGGTTCAGGGTCACATTAGAAGACATTTTATAAAGTCTAATAAATTTGGAAATTGTAAAAAGTAAAATTAAAAAGTGTATTTAAAAAACTTCCAAACACACGTCATTCCAAACCCGTAAGACCCTCGTTCATCTTCGCAATACAAATTAAGATATATTTAATTAAATCCAAGAGCTTTCTGACCCTGCGTAGACATTAAGATGAAGATGAAAGAAGGTCTTATTGGTTTGGAACAACATGAGGGTGAGTAATTAATGACAGAATTTTCATTTTAGGTGAACTATCCCGTTGTACATGTTTTATTTAGTATTATTTGTCCCAACAAAATGTGAATCACGTATGTGTGCAATAGCATAAATTCTTGACAAAACAATATAAGGACTGCATCATTTCAGCATGTCTTTCAGCACTTTTACGGTTTTGTGTACAGTTTAGTATTCAGAGAGCTGCGTAACACAAGATGAAAAATAACCGATTTTGTACTGGAAATATCTTGAGAGTAGATGGAGTGGAAAATTGCTGACTTAAATTAGTCATATCTTTCTTCTACAGTGATTCTCTTGCTCGCACTCTCTTTCTCAGCAGGGCCAGCTGTCAAAAGAAAGATCATCTTGATTTGAACGTTCACTGTATATGTTTCTGCAGTGCGCAGTATGGGCTTTGATACAAACAAAGCCTAGAATTGCAGCAGTGCTCAGGTACGCCCCTGTTGGCTGAAGGCAAAAGGTTACAGTTCCGCATTGAATAATAAACTTTCTCCCTTCAGACAAATGAGTTACGGTGCTCCGGCGAGGCTTTTCAGCCGTCTTTCTCTCAGTTATACACACACCCACATGGCTCTGTAGGTCGACTGGCTTTGAACTTGTGAAGCTCAAAGCCTGGCCTCTGTGGCAGTGGGCGCTTGTTCTTTGTGTTTTATGTATAATGTGATAAAGCGAGCAGGGTTTTGAGGGGCAAACCCAACCGCTGAATAATAGAATACAAAAAATACTTAGACTTCCCCGAAATCCATGCCAGTGAAAGATGAATGAAAGAAAAGCAGCTTTTTTTATATGACTAGCAGCTAGTCATCTAGCTCATGCTGGGCTCATACAGACATTGACATGACATTGTGACACACAGTGAAACACATGCTCATACAGTGCCATGATATTTGCATGATATCTCAATAATGTTCTGTTCGAAGAGCTAAAATAGTTTCAAATTTCCAGGCAAAATGAAATGTTGCACAAAGAGTGACAGCAGTATATAAAGTTGTACTTTCTTTTAAATTATAATATATAACATAGACCCTTAAAACGCATTTGTTGAAGCAACCAGGCCATTTTATCTAGCTTTTATGACTTTTATTGTAAATCACATAAGTTTCTATTTTAAAAAAGCTATACATATGAGGCTGGTTATATGATGCTATTGTCTAAATATATTTGTTTATAAATCATGCACTGTGGTAAAAGTGTTTTGAGACAAATGCCTTATGACAAAGGCATATTCTGTCTTCCCACAGTTATTCACCTCTAAAAAAAGCACCTCTAAAAGGTGTGCATTTGCTTAATCATACGTTTTAAAAAGTTTTGAGGGCATAACATGGTTTTGTGCAAGTAATTGGCAAAAATAAGTCTTATTTAATTACTCAAAACGTGTCTGAAAAGGTATAAAGTTGTGTTTTACTGCCACTAATGTTTTATTTTTTGCTGCAAACTGCATTTAATTGTATTTATGTGTACATTTTTGGAGTTTTGCAAAAGTGTAGGTAGGGGCACGTTTTTCCTGGGAGCCTTGGTTGATTCTATGGTTGATTCTTGGTTGAGCCTATGTGGATTTTTTTTAGCAAACATGAGACTTGAGACAGTTTTTCTTGTTGTTTATTTTTGGCTTGCTACTCTTTGATGAACACTCTTTTTCATAGTAATGAGTCAGGAAAACTGAACTAACTGCTGGAAAGTTTAACTAGAATCTTTTGAATCATCTTGGATGAGGTACCACTGTGCCCTTGGAGATAATTTGAGAGTTTGGCGCTTCTTCACATCTTCATTTGGCTGACACTGTAGTTTAAGTCAGAGAACCCTAAAAAATTACTTTCCAGACTAGTACATCTCAACTTTGTTCTTATATGTTTTGGAATTTCTAGTAAAGCAGCACTGTGTGCTTGAGGTTGAACTTGACAGGACTGATGTCAGTAAAGTCTACCTGTGGTAAGTATCAAATTTCCCATCAAAATATTTGTAATCGTAAAGAGATAGTACACCCAAAAATGAAAATGACCCCATGGTCTTAACGTTTTAATAATGTATTGATAAATTAGTGTTTTTTTGTCCTAAGAGATGAGGTCGACAACCTCGCCTGTATGCATGTTTTTATACGGATTACATAATCTGAGAATATAACGGGGTTCTCAAGAGACTAGCATATTCTCATCTACGCCTACATCCTACATCAACCGCTGGAACGCCACTAATTGGGTCATTGGATGCAAAACTCACTTTTACTTGTTGTTTGAACATTAATGTGTGTTGGCAGTTTGTGTACAATGATAAAATCCACCCAGTGGTATTTTTTTAATCTTTAAAAGTAATATCCCCTGATATTAAAAGTAATATCAGTTCATTTTCAGCTTCAGAGGGTGCTCCCACGATAGTTGATTGACACAAGCGCCTTACCTTAGACCCGCCCTCACCCAGCTGAAACAGTCCGACTCCGATCGCCATTGTGTGACTCAGGTGCAGGAAAAGACAATAATGTCTCCGATTGAGCGATTGAGGTGTCCTGTTGTTGGATGGAATAATGAACATAGCAGTTGTCATTTACCCCCGACATCTGAGCCGCTGAAGACACAGAGGATTAACATTACTTTCGGTTTTGAAAGGAAAGCGTCGATCTCGATCTACATATGCGTCTATGTCCGTGCGAATTATTCGTAATGCAGCTTCACCCACAGCAGAAGTGAGTATAAGGTTTTTTTGTGCATCTTTGCAAATGGCCTTTCTTAATAATGTGTCAGTTAGCAAGTTTTGCAGCTAAACGCGGCTAAATGCGACTAAAGTAAACATTACGGCTCGTCATCCAACTACAAAGAGAGGCGGGGTGAGCAGAGCTCATTAGCATTTAAAGGAACATGCAACAGAATAGCTCGCTCTAAAAAGGGCTGATTTTGACAAGTTAAAAAGAGTGTTTTTTACACTACCATTGAGAAATTTTAACCAAAGTATGTTATAGATTTCTCATTAAGACCCTAAATAATCATATCAACTTGTAGAAAATGGGCATCCAATGACCCCTTTAAACAAACGCATTAATTTGCTTCAGAAGGCCTTTATTAAAAAAGTGGAGTACTTTTTATGATGGTTGGATGCACTTTATTTAGCTTCAAAATCTCATCACTGCCATTATAAAGCTTGGAAAAGGCAGGACAGTTTACACACCAAAGATGGTTTGAGGGTGAGTAAATCATGGGGTAATTTTCATTTTTGGGTGAACTATCTATGACACATTTGAATGTATGTTGTTGCATTGCATGACAAAATATCAAACCAATTGGCTTTTATTTAAAATAAATGTAAATATTTAAATTGAACTGTCAAGCAATAACTATAACTTGGGTATATTGCCTGGTGGTTAAACTCACCAAAGTTGAATTTAGGCTGTTCCTATATTTCCAATTTCAGTCTGTAACACCATTGCATTGACTGCTGCTTCGTAGGTGTCTTATAAATAGAGCAAATCGCTTTTAGCTGTCCAGGTGTCAACAAACTCCAAACAAACTGCGGAAGATAAATGATGCTACGCAAAGAAAGCATTTGTTCCACAGGTGTACGATTATCAACAGTGATGATAATTTATCGTTTTACACATACCTGCTGCTGCAAATAGGTTTATTATCAAATTTGGAACTTTAAGTGATTTGATACTTTTTATTTGCTTCTTGTTTATTGTTGCCTACGTATACCTCCCTGGGTACCACTATGTTTACTTGACGTCATACATCTGCATCATGGAGTTTAGAAGTTTCACAGTAGTGTTTATTTTTCCAAAACAGAAGTTAGTGGCATTAGTGGAACATCTTTAGAAAACCAACACTAGTGAGTTTTGAGACAAACTCTAGCTTCATTTGTTTGCAGATGCCCTAAGTTTTTTTTTTTTTTTTTTTTTTTTTTTTTTTTTTTTTGTTAATTCAATGACATTTAGACATTTGCAAGTGTGGCTTAAAGAAATAGTTCACCCAGAACTAAAAGATTCACCTAAAATGTACTCACCCTCAGGCCATCTAAGATGTAGAAGAGTTTGTTTCTTTGTCAGAACAGATTTAGAGAAATTTCGCATTAAATTACTTGCTCAACAACGGATTCTCTCCAGTGAATGGGTGCTGTCAGAATGGGAGTCCAAACAGATAAAAACATCACAATAATCCACACTACTCTAGTCCATCAGTTAACATCTTGTGAAGCAAAACGCTTGTAAGAAGCAAATCCATCAAGAAGACTGAACTTGAAATCATTTTTTGTCCAAATCTATCATTCTGACGGCACCCATTCACTGCAGAGCATCCTCTGGTGAGCAAGTGATGTAATGCTAAGCCTCTCCAAATTTGTTCAGATGAAGAAACAAACTCATCCACATCTTGGACGGCCTGAGGGTGAGTATGTTTTCAGAAAACTTTCAGTTTTGGGTGAACGATTCCTTGAAGTGTTCAAACATTTGGGTGCCGTTGCGCACTGACAAACACAAACATATCAAGGAAGAAACCAATCCAGAACTCTACCAACAGGCATCCTGACAGCAGATTTCAGAGGAACATGAGAATTATGATAATGTGTTCCTAAGGCTCCCAACAGTACAGTATGACATTTCAGTTACGCAAGGCTGGTAAGGTTGAAATGGAGACATCAGAAAGAGCGATTCGTTTGGAAATAGTTTCATTCCAATCAGTTCTGTAACTCTTGGAGATGTTGAGATTGCTGAACTTCGAAGGACCTTATTAGGACACAATGGAAACTGTTTCAACATTAATGTGATCGAAGTGACAATAGAGTTTTTAGTACAGTCTCTTAAACACCAACTCAGGGCCCAATTACTGACAAAAACGAAGCTGACTCACTGACAGCAGGGCATTATGGGCCAGCTAATACTAGAGCTGTTGACGTGAAGCTTGCGGCTGACACTGAAAACCTGATACTCTAATGTGTAGCACTTGCTGAAACCCGCCACATTATGCAGAAACGCTGCTGCTAATGTGCTTCTTCTGACACGAGGGATTTTGAAAGTCTAATTTTAAGAATAACGTTGAATATTTTTGTTAAAAGGCTAGACTGAAATGAAACAAAGCCTATTCATAAACTCTGATACCTATGGAATATGCCGAGTAGATTTGATTATTTGTATCAATGGCGATAATATAAAGTCAATATGTATCTTGATTATGTCCTAGGCTTGTTTTTTTTTTTTATTGATGTATTTATTTCAGTCAGAGAAGCATCATTTTAACCAAACAGCCATTGTTCATTTGAAATATTATATGCAATAAGCAATATACAGCACAAATCTAGTTAAAAGTGATTTTTCACTAAATGAAAGCAACAAAAAATTATTAATTTCCACTTATATGCACCAGTATAGGGGCAGCCGTGGCCTAATGGTTAGAGATTCGGACTTGTAACCCAAAGGTTGCAGGTTCGAGTCTCAGGTCCGGCAGGGATTGTAGGTGGGGGGAGTGAATGTACAGCACTCTCTCCACCCTCAATACCACGACTGAGGTGAGTCCCTTGAGCAAGGCACCGATCCCCCAACTGCTCCCCGGGCGCCGCAGCAATGGCTGCCCACTGCTCCGGGTGTGTGTTCATGGTGTGTGTGTGTGCACTACTGTGTGTGTGCACTTGGATGGGTTAAATGCAGAGCACAAATTCCTTGTATGGGTCACCATACTTGGCCTCACTCACCCCCTTTCCTTCCTTCCTTTCCTATAGCATCTAAAATACTGAAATGTCATATTTACTTAATAATTAAAATGTTTAAAGTCTTTTATTTAAATATTGTAAACATTAAAAACAGTAATTGTGTGATATATTATTACAGTTTGAAATAGTTGTTTTCTATTTTAATATATTTAAAATTGTAATTTATTCATGTGATGCAAAGCTGAATTTTCTTGTATAGCAGTATTTAGTGTCCCGTGAAAATTACTCAACTTACATTTTAACATTATTGTTAAAATAGCTGTCAACAAAAGTGAGTAAACCCTGAGTGAACTTGTCCAAAGTGTCAATATTTTGTGTTAGCACCATTGTTATCTGGCACTGCCTTAATCATCCTGGGCATGGAATTGACCTGAGCTGCACAGGTTGTTGCTGGGATCCTCTTCCACAGGTGCTTAATAGGGTTCAGGTCTGGAGACATACTTGGCCACCCCATCACCTTCACCTTCAGTTTCCTCAGCAAGGCAGTTGTCATCTTGGTGATGTGTTTGGGATCGTTATCATGTTGGAAAACTGCCATTCGGCCTAGTTTCTGGAGGGAAGACATCATGTTTTGCTTCAGAATGTACAGTACATAATGGAATCCATGTTTCTCTCAATGAACTGCAGCTCCCCAGTACCAGCAGCACTCATGCAGCCCCAGACCATGATGCTATCACCACCATGCTTGACTGTAGGCAAGACACACTTTTTTTGGTACTCATCACCAAGGCATCACCACACATGCTGGACACCATCTGAGCCAAACAAGTTTATCTTATAGTCTCATCAGACCACAGGACATGGTTCCAGTAATTCATGCTCTTGGACAGGTTGTCTTCAGCAAACTGTTTGTGGGCTTTCTTGTGAGCCAGCTTCAGATAAGGTTTCCTTCTGGGACGACGCCTATGCAAACTGACTGGTGCAGTGTGTGGCGTATGATCTGAGCACTGACAAGCTGACCTTTTACCTCTGCAACCTTTAAAGCAATGCTGGCAGCACTCATGCGTCTGTTTTTTAAAGCCAGGTTCTGCATTTGACGCACAGAACGAGTGCTTAACTTTGTTGATCGACCCTTGCAAGGCCTGTTTCGAATGGAACCCATCTTGGAAAACCTCTGTATGACCCTGACCACTGTGGTGTAACTCGGTTTCAGGATGTTACTGAACCTCTAATAGTCTTGGCCATCTTTGTGGAGAGCAGCAATTCTAATTCTCAAATCCTCAGAGAGTTCTTTGCCATTAGATGCCATGTTGAACATCCAGTAGTCAGTATGAGAGAAATGAACTTAAAGCACCTAATTTTAACTGCTCTAATACAAGATACACAACTCTGTATGGTCCTGTCAAGCAGACATAAACATGATGAATAGGACATGTGGCTTTGCATAGTTAAACAACATACTGCTGTTATCACTTAAGGTGTACTCACTTTTGTTGCCAGTTATTTTGACAATAATGACTGTATGTTGAGTTATTTTCAGAGGACAATAAATCTATACTGCTATACAAGCTGTACATTGACTAGTCTAAAATATATCCCCCCCCCCCCCCCCTACTACTTTTACCATGTAAAGAAACCCCAGCTTTTCCACAATATATTTGGGCATTGGGCACCATATATTTTGCAATATACATTGCAACTGCATCAGTAATCGCTTTCCACCAGGCCCCATTCTTATCATACCAGACACAGTAAATGTTTGTAAGACAAATAAATATGAGATGGGAGGAAAATATATATTTCCATGCTTTTCTCTTGCACTTATATCGTATACAAAAATATACAATTTTGAACACAGAAATATTAAATGATTTAAAAAACTGAAACGATCTGCCAGCAGGTGGTGGTAAGACACTGATTTAATTACTGAATCATATTCATTTGATTCGTTCGAACAGATGGTTCATTCAGGAATAAAGCAAGTGACTCTTTATGAACGGGAAATTGAATCATTTCACTAGATTCGTTTAAAAACGCACGTTCATTCATAAACGAAACACCGCTGTGTTTGAGATGCGCAGCGGCTCAGCTGTGACTTGTTTCAGACCACTTTTGACGACGAAATAGAGCAAAATCAGCCAATAGTGTTATAGTCAGACAATGTAAGTCACTTAATAATAACTTCTTGTTTATTTAACTGTTGTAATAAATCAATATATCATTTACAAACTCCCTTAAAAATGATTAAAAGCTGTCACTCATCTTAGTTCGCAATCTCACAAAGCTCTATTATAATAAACGAAGCTACTGCCCATTCAGTCTCTTATTTACACTCTCTCTACACTTGAGGTACATTAGTCAACGTGCAAAACACATAGAAACCTTTGAAGCTCCACTCAGCACAAATACAAATATGCTGGTCGGGTCAGTCGCACATGGTGCTCCTAAATATTTTTTCATAGTCGCACGTAGTAGTTTCTTTTTGCCCTTGAACGGGGGTCGCACCATTGAGAAATTATATATGCAAATAATATATGCAAATAATTCGCCATTGTCTTCAATCATCTCTCTACTCTGTTTATGTGGTAAGTGAAATTGTATGTACTGTAATGTAACAGGCTAACTTGCTAGCAAGCAGCCCTTAGTGTCCCCTTAGTGTCCCCTTAGTGACTCGCATTATTTTACCAGAATTCGTTATTTGTTTTCCGTTCTGAATACATATATATTTATAAAAAAAATCGCGATACCTCGATTTAATAAAAAATTAAATCGTCTTAAAACGTAAATTCGAATTAATCGAAAAAATCGAAAGAATCGCCCAGCCCTAATTTTAGGATTCTTTAATGAATAGAAAGCTAAAAAAACAGCATTTATTTAATAATCTCCTATGAAATAAATATCTTTCAATGTTTTGACTAACTTTTGACACATTTAATGTGTCCTTGCTGAATACAACTATGAATTTATTAAAAACATTACTATGATGATGACTCACTGAAATGTGCATTTACACACTCTAATTATTACAATTTAAAACAAGTATTTTATTGTAATATATTTAAAAATGTAATTTATTTATTTTTCAGTCAGTGTCACATGATAAGTAACAGTTACTAAAGTTTAAACTAAAAATTAAAAAAACAGATCTTAAAATTATCCTTACTCTGCCAAATAAATTATTCAAAATATTGCTGCATATTGCAATATAATTAATTTTGTAAGATACAAGCTAATAGATACAAGCAAGATTACATGTTTCCCATATTTGCGAAGATAAATTAGCTTGATTCTGTAGTTTTATGCTTTTAATCATCTTAAATCTGGAAGTGTACAAACGTAATTCGCAGTGGCATCATTGTTACATCAGTCAGTGAAACAACAGCTCCATTAATCCTCATCACACTGACTGTCACATTCACATACACTCTCTCTCTCTCCTTAATCAAAGAGATAATTAGGAGATAATTAGTGGGTTGGAAATTTAGGCAAGGAATAGAAAAAAGACAAAACAGTTTTACTTCCTCCATCAAAGGCCAGATTGAGGCGCAATCTGTCTGGGAGTCAGACTCCACCCGTCAGGGGAATTGAGGAGGTGTGGAGGTATATCTGTGCATTCACCTCCACACCTTGAAAACAACCCGTCTCACATCACAATGAAACAAAAAGTTCATAAACAAAATGTCAAAGTAGCTTCAGCTACAAAACAATTTGTGATTGGTCACTTTACAATCAATCAAACAGAAAAATCTGGTTATACTCAAAGAGATTCATGCTAACTAGCACACATGTAATGACAGCGAGATATAATTGTCAGTAACAGTGGAGGAGGATTCATAAGCGCAGTCTATTGAATCATAATTTAGTCCATTAGAGCAAAATCTCGTATATTAAATCATAATTTAGTCCATTTGAAGAAGGAGTAGCTCACATTAGATTGTTGTTATCTCTAATGGAGAGTGTAAGGCTTGAATTTTAATTCAGACTTTTATGTTCTTCAAATCTACGCACTCTCTCGTATCGGACGACATTTCCGTTTCTCATTATTCTCAGGCTGAATGCAACAGCTCGGCCCTTTTGTCTGGTCAGTTGCCCTTCATGCTGGAGAAGGACATTAAAAATGAGATTTGGAGGCCCCTTTATCACTGCTGGACGGCACGCCGGAGGCACGGCGAGCGAGGAGGCCCGGTGAAATATAGCGCGTCTATCTGCTGAGAAGACACTAACCACGCTTTTATATGGGTATTGATTCACTGGCCCCTCTCTTTATGAAAAAGCCACTTTTTTGTTATCTGTTTCAGCGAGTTATTAAAGAGGAAATTGAGTTATAATTCTGATGGATTTTTGTAGCGTGTTTGGGCCTGTTTTTGCACTTTTCCTTATTTCTGTCTCTTTTTCTCTCGGCTATTCCTTTGCATGTCTTTATTCATAGTTATTCTGCATGTCTCATGTGGTTAAGTAGTGCAAGCCTCTTAATTAATGGTCAATTTCTGCATCTGAATTCACACATTAAAATGCATAATTTTGATTGAGTATGCAAGTAAAAGTACAGATACCCTAATTCATTTATTACTTAAGTAAAACTATAAGTACTCTTTTTTTAAATTTGCATGGAGTAATAGCACAAAAGCACTCTTTTAATGTATTTAAGTAAAAGGTACTGATCAATGAACCATGATTAATTATTTATATGTAAATCGACTATACTTTATCTTAATAAGAAAGTGGATGAAATATGTATTGATCTAAAAATAAGCAAAGTTTTTTTTTTTATTATTTATATTGAAAACATAAAAACTTACATATATTAAAATATTAATCTATGTGTGGTGACAAATAACATAAACAATATAAAAGCAATATACAGATGTCATATTGGACAAAGTGTATTAACATTTTAAAAATAATGATATGCTAGTTTTATATCATTTGAAAATACTATGACTGTTGTGAAGATGCATTGACTTTAGTTTTTTAACATTATTTATAATTTTTGCCTAAAGTAGCCTACTCCGTACAGATGGTGATACTCATATGTGGACATGCCCACATTCAAGTATTTTATGACCCTAAACAGCTTGCCTGCTTAAAACAGATTTAGTTCACAATGATAATTTTCAATAATCAACACAAAAATTTGGCATTAGTAACTTTTCCATGAGTCACACACATACTCAAGCTCCAACAATCTCCCGGGCCTTGGCACAGTTGCTTTCCAGGGCATTTTATATATATATATAAGAGCAGTTTTTAGAATTGCCTTATTATTGTATCAGTGTTGTCTGTTGTCAAATACTTACATTGAACCAGTTACTTCAATCAGTTAGATTACTAGTCTGTTGCTAGTAAAATTGCTGCAGCATCAACAAATGTCATATATTTGCAAATGTGGAACAGAGAAGATACGTCTGACATGGCATGTGTTTTTATTTATGCAGACTGTTTATTGCTGTTCAAAGGTGGCATACATGTACAGTATGTCACAAAAGTGAGTACACCCCTCACATTTCAGCAACCATTTTAGTATATCTTCTCAAGGGACACATGGTGCTTCTCCACCTTACGCTTGAGGATGCCCTACAGGTGCTTAATAGGGTTCAGGTCTGGAGACATACTTGGCCACCCCATCACCTTCACCTTCAGCTTCCTCAGCAAGGCAGTTGTCATCTTGGTGGTGTGTTTGGGATCGTTATCATGTTGGAAAACTGCCGTTCGGCCTAGTTTCTGGAAGGAGGGCATCATTTTCTGCTTCAGAATTTACAGTACATAATGGAGTCCATGTTTTCCCTTAATGAACTGCAGCTCCCCAGTACCAGCAGCACTCATACAGCCCCAGACCATGATGCTACCACCACCATGCTTGACTGTAGGCAAGGCACAATTTTTTTGGTACTCCTCACCAAGGCATCACCACACATGCTGGACACTATCTGAGCCAAACAAGTTTATCTTATAGTCTCATCAGACCACAGGACATGGTTCCAGTAATTCATGCTCTTGGACAGGTTGTCTTCAGCAAACTGTTTGTGGGCTTTCTTGTGGGCCAGCTTCAGATAAGGTTTCCTTCTGGGACGACACCTATGCAAACTGACTTGTTGCAGTGTGTGGCGTATGATCTGAGCACTGACAAGCTGATCTTCTACCTCTGAAACTTTTAAAGCAATGCTGGCAGCACTCATGCAACTGTTTTTTGAAGCCAGGTTCTGCATTTGACGCACAGAACAAGTGCTCAACTTTGTTGATCGACCCTTGCAAGCCCTGTACTGAATAGAACCCATCTTGGAAAACCTCTGCATGACCCTGACCACTGTAGTGTAACTCGGTTTCAGGATGTTACTGAACCTTTAATAGCCTTGGCCATCTTTGTGGAGAGCAACAATTCTAATTCTTAAATCCTCAGCGAGTTCTTTGCCATGAGATGCCATGTTGAACATCCAGTGGTCAGTATGAGAGGATTATACTTAAAGCACCTAATTTTAACTGCTGTAATACAAGATACACACGTTTGTGTACAAAACATAAACATGATGAATAGGACATCTCACTTTTGTTGTCAGATATTTTGACAATAATGGCTGTATGTTAAGTTATTTTCAGAGGACAGTAAATCTATGCTGCTATACAAGCTGCACATTGACTACTCTAAAATATATAAAATTTCATTTCTATAGTATTGTCCCATGAGAAGATATACTAAAATGGTTGCTGAAATGTGAGGGGTGTACTCACATTTGTGAGATACTGTATTTACATTACAAATTAATTATGTTGCATAAAGTAAATTATCTTTTATAAAGGATTATTTTAGACAATTAAAAAACAGGAATTCATTACAAGGCAAAACTGCAATATTATGACTTTTTTATTATTTTGATTATTGCTCTTGATTACAATAATGATTATTATTAGAACACATAGCAGATGTTGAGAAATGGTCATCATATTCTGAATGCACAGACAAAACAACTTAAAGGGAACCCCTGGTATTAAGACTTGTATGGCTTAATATAACGTAAATGATGTCTTTTACTAAAAATATCTAGTAGAAAACCAATGAAACAGTTGCATTATTTACAAAATCCACATCTTTTTATACATATTTTGGACTGTTTTCGCCATTATTTCCATGACAGAAAACACAACTCTGTAAAAAATAAAATACTAATAAGATGACCACAGCTGCTGAAGGAGCTTACAGGTGGCTCTGGATATTAGCATAAGCTTACACCGAATGCCGTAACATTGATTTTTCCCCACAAGGAGTCTAAACGCCCCTGATATAGAGTGAAATCTGTGCTGAGAAACTGCTTCAGTGTCTGTGGCGTCATGACAAGCATCGGCATGTTTACATCCTGCCAGGATGGCATCTAGCATTTCTTGTCTCTGCCGTTTGTAAGCTCCTTCAGTAGCTGTGGTCTACTTAGAGTCTCAAAGACAAAGTGGAGAAAACAAAGACGCAGGTCTTTAGGACACTTTATTCGTCCACAGGCATCTTTACATTATTTGCTCCTCTTCTTATTGCTAGGAAAGCAATGAAGACTTATATTGCTTCTCTTGTTGCACTTCGACTGAAAATTACAACCAAAATCCACACTACGTTGCTTTGTATCAATATTTTCCGAGTTTTGTTGCGGAAAAATAGCATCAGTAGCTCACAGAGTGCATTGATTTCATGTCATCGAAATAATGGAGCCCCCATAGTCCAAAATACATATAAAACGATGTGGATTTTTAAATAACGTAAATCTTTCAGGTGTTTTCTACTTTCTACTACTTCGCAGGAGACCAATTATGTACAACAGGACTCTGCACTTACAATTGTTGACCAAGCATTCGTGTATTTGCGTGAAATATTTTTCTGGCCTTACCTCAAGCCTTTTAAAACCAGGGTTTTCATAAGACACCGTTCTTGTTGTAGTTGTGGATAGTATCATGATGAGCAGAGTTTAACTCACTTACAAAGGTATCAGGGAGAGAGAGTGTATACTGTCAGCGAAGGTAAAGTCTGCGCGGGCTTTGTGTTTGGCCTGATGAGCTGGGCGTTTTCTGCACAGGAAGCGGCTGTGAAAGTAATGCTTGGTAAAGGGTTTTGCCATCAGGAGAGGAGATAAGGTGTTCTCTCACTTTCTGTATTTCTCTGTCTCTCTCTCTCTCTCTCTCTCTCTCTCTCTCTCTCTCGGGCTGCAGCGCTTTTAAGTGGTTCAGCCTTTGAAGTGGAGGCAATTGGTTCTTGCTGCATGTATCTCCATGGAAACGATTTGACTCTGCCATCCACAAAGAGCCCCCTGTAATATGAGAGCATCTTTAGAAGCCGGTCAGGGTCCGTCCTGTAGGTGTGAGAGGTGTGTGAGTCTCCTTTCCTGTTGTACAAGTCTTTGTGTTTCGTGGAAAGGATGAAAGTCATCCATCTCTTTTTCTTTGCTGTCTGTTTTTTTTTTTTTTTTGTCATAAACATATCCCTCAGATATCTGTGGATGTTTTCCAACAAACTCAAATCAACGTCATCTTCCCTCTCAAATGTGCTTCCGGCTTTTGTTTCTGCATATCTCTGGTTTTGAAAGCCGACAAGCAGATTTTCCACTCAGCCAGGCACGTGTGCGCACGCCAAAGTGCTTGCGTTTGTTCTGCACCTATTTCCTCCAGAAATAATCTCATTTTGGAGCAGACTGGTGTTTGGCAGTTTCTACGCTCTCATCCCAGGAGCCGCTCACTCTTCGCTGTCTTTCGGCAGCAGAAGGGTTTGATTTGATAAAACCACCACAGAAACATCCTCGGTGCTCGCTTGTTTACCTCCACTGACTCGGTCGCTTCTTCAAAGGCGGTGTAGACAACATTGGGAACTAGGAAACTAGTGCGAGTGCGTGTGATCTCGTCCTGTCAGTGTTTCTGTTCGCCGCCGTTTGTGTGTGTTAGAGATTAACTGATGGCTGTGGATGGGCTTTCTGAAGCTTCGCTGGTGTTAGTTTGAGTCAGGAGGGAGATGTGGGTGTAATTGAGGTCATTTGTCAAAGTCTTGACCTTGTCTAGACTGACCGCTGTCTGTTGAAGAAAACATAATGTTATTTTTTATATATAGAAAAGGTGGAATTGATGTTTACCAGGTCAGAGTCCGATCCTAAGAGGTTTTTATGTAAACCTTTTACATAGAGTTCCTACAATGCAACTGTATGTATAGAACATACAAACACCCTTCTGATTATTGATATCAAGTAAGATGCTTCCCATAAAGGCCTTGATATACTCACAGTGAAGTTATTTTTCATTCTTGTAAGGAGTAAATAAAGTAAAGTAGTTTGAAATTCCTGAAGAAGTTTTACATACCTAAGAAGCATAAAGTCAGCAAACATCCTGATGCCGTCAGGAGTGCTGAGACTGGTGTTTAGATGTACATATGTGAACATATGCTGCACACTGTCCTCTAATAACAAAATATACACACAGCAAAAATGGCAGCTGTGAGAAAACAGCGGTTAAGTAAGCATCTGATGTGGATGTTTCCACTAGCTCTAAGAAATAAAAACAATAGAAGCCATCACAAAATGTGTAATGGCTTGACTTGTTATAATGAAATTACACAGTTTTAAAGGAGAAATTCACTTCCAGAACAAAAATTTACTGATAATTTACTCACCCAGTTTGAATGCAGCTTCAAAGGACTCTAAACAATCTGAGCAGAGGAAGAAGGGTCTTATCTAGCAAAGCGATTGGTTATTTAAAAAACAAATTGACAATTTATATACTTTCTAACCTCAAATGCACATCTTGTTTAGCTTAACTTTAGTGTCAACTCTGTGTAGTCTGGTTCAAAACAGTTAGGGTAGGTCGAAAAACTCCCATCTCATTTTCTCCTCCAACTTCATCATTATCCAACTTTATTAAATTCTCCTGCAAAATCACCCTACGTCACTGCAGAAGTACCAACCCAGTGTTTACAAAGTAAACAGACTTTGTAAAAAATAAGGTAAAACAGTGATGTAGGACAATTTTGAAGTTGGAAAAGAAAATTAGATGGGATATTGACATACCCTAATCATCATGAACCAGAATACACAGAGCTAGACAAGACCAGCTTTTGAGGTTAAAAAGTATATAAATTGTCTTTTTTTTTTTTATATAGAAAATAACCAATTGTTTCACTAGTTAAGACCCTTTTCCTCAGCTGGGATTGTTTAGAACTCTTTAGAAGCTGCATTTAACCCACATTTTGGAAGTTCAAACTCGGGGGCACCATAGAATTCCACTATATGGAGAAAAATCCTGAAATGTTTTCCTCAAAAAACATAATTTCTTTACGACTGAATAAAGAAAGATATATTGGATGGCAATGGGGTGAGTACAGTAAATTTTTTTGTTCTGGAAGTGAACTTCTCCTTTAAAGGTCCAAAGAAGTGCTTTGAATCATGCAGCATTATCCTATGTGTTGACATCATTTCAACTGAAACAGGAAGATTTCAGCCACAGCTTTAAGGTTTATTTTTTTAGTGTAGTGCGGGACTTTTCAGATTCTAGAGAGCATTTGATTGGACAAAAAGTTTGATTGGAAGCTGAAGTGCAGGGTGATGTCATTATATTGGTGGAAGTGAGAGACTGTAAGTTTTAAATGCTTACAGCATATCTTGTAAATGTGAATTTTGGAGTTGTTTTGGAGCACACCAGATAACCTTATAGATGATCTTAAGGCTAGCATATTCATACTAAAAGCCAAAAAACTTCGATTTTGATTTCATGTGGACTTTAATGGAAACTGTAATAGTGCCTACTGGTCTTTACTGGTAATCGGTTGCCTTCTATTGGTGGCTTTTTAAAGGACAGAACAAATATTTACAGATAATGTACTCACCCCCTTGTCATGCCCCAAGATGTTCAGGATTTCTCTCCATATAGTGGACTTCTATGGTGGCCTAGATTTTGAACTTCCAAAATGCAGTTTAAATGCAGCTTCAAAGGACTCTAAATTGTTCCCAGAGCCCTGTTTAATCCCAGCTTTTTAACCTCAAACACTTGTCTTGTCTAGCTCTGCGTGGACTCTTTTGTATTTCGGTTCATGACAGTTGGGGTATGTAGAAAAACTCCCATCTCAATTTCTTCTCCAACTTCAAAATTGTCTTACATCGCTGCAGAAGTACCGACCCAGTGTTTACAAAGTGAACGTGAAAAGAAGATCAAATGCCCTTTACAAAAAAAAAAAAGGTAAAACAGTTATGTAGGAAGATTTTGAAATTGGAAGAAAATGAGATGGGAGTTTTTCGACATACCCTAAGTGCCTTGAACCGGAATAGACAGAGTTCACGCAGAGCTAGAGAAGACCAGCATTTGTGGTTAAAAAGTATATGAATTGTCATTTTTTTGACAACCGATTGTTTTGCTAGATAAGACATTTCTTTCTTTCTTTCTTTCGATCGTTTAGAGCCATTTGAAGCTGCATTTAAACTGCCTTTTGGAAGTTCAAACTTGGGGGCACCATAGAAGTCCACTATATAGAGAGAAATCGTGAAAGGTTTTCCTCAAAAAACATAATTTCTTTACGACTGAAGAAAGAAAGACATGGACAGTAAATTATCTGTAATTTTTTGTTCTGGAAGTGAACTTCTCCTTTAAAGCACACACAAGTATATTTATTTTCAAAAAGTTACCGAGTTCAAACGGTTCTGCAGAACATGAATGAGCTATGTCTTATCTGTGGGAACTGATTAGTCTTGTCTCTTTTTGTTTCCGCTCCTGCAGTCTGGTTTACACGAGTTCTTTCTGCCCAAATGCGTATTAATGGGTCTGTTGGGTCATTACTGATCCGCTGGAACATCGCTCTCTTCCTGTAATCTCATGCTTTCTCTTTATCTCCCTCATATTCATAATTCTGTCTTTTTAAGCCGGGCAGAGCTCTGCAGTACTGCAGCTGTATCGTCAGGTTAACCTGAGTAAAAGTGTGTGAGACACTGTTAGCTTGAGGCGACTAAACCCTTCCTCTTAAAGTTCTCTGTGGTTTCTTTCTTTGCTATCACAAAAGAACAGCATGCAGGGCAGCGTCCCAAAGACCAGATACACATCAGGTTTGGATATCGACAGGTAAACACCTGTCATGCTAATCACACGTCTTAAGCCTAAAGAAACCTTAAAGAGACATTTGAAGGGTAACATCACCTCAGAGAAGCTTTATATCTCTGATTGATTCAGGCACACCTTTAGACTCAGATTGAAAAATACGGTTAGCGCAGATGCCGTGTTTACGCAGACTGAGTGTTTTCAAATGAGCTAATGGCCCTGGGTACTAAAAACCCACATGCTGAATTTGTCAGCAATCTCTGCCTGGTTTTTCTTTTTTCTATTTGCCATCAATAAGCGGTGAATGTGGAGAGGTTTGATTGGACAACAGGAGGAGAAGGCTGGCGTGTCTGTCATTTCTTATGCATGCTCTTTATTGTAAATGTCACGGGTTCACAGGGCGGTGGGGGAGGTGTAGAGGGGTATTGATTATCAACATAATTAAGCATTCTTTAAGTACTTGGCTTTTGATTGGGCTTTCAAATGCTAATTCTGGCCGCTTGTCTCAGAACGTGGTGCAAACTGGGCTTGATTTGTTGGGATAAGGTTGATGTTAACGGAGCGTGGCAGAATTGCAGGGGTGACCTCTTGCATTTTAGCCAGTTTCCAAAAATTAGAGAGCGAAAGGAGGGTAATGCAACAAAGGCCTGTCAGATGTGAGGTGTCAGACACGGACCCTGCTACATCAATGACCTTGGCCTCTGTGCCAGGCTATCAAAGGTTATGAGGCTGCAGGCCAGAGATGATAGAGACTAGTTTATGAGCCTTTGTCAGGGGTCCCAGCTTTCTCTCCTGAGTGTAGAATTTGCAGCAAAGAGCTCTATGGACCATGTTTTGATAGGTGAAGAGAAGGGGTGCAGGTACATGGGGTGATATTAAAATATGTTTTCTGTGCTGCCATTAAAAGTATATTCCTGGGATGGACTATAATGTACTATAGTCTACTATTTACTTGTCCTATTTGTTATTTGAATTTTGCGGAAGGTGTAAAAAAGTCTTATGCTCATCAAAGTATAATTTATTTGATCAAAAATACTAAAAAAAAAGCTAATATTGTGATAAATTATTGCGATTTAAAATAACTGTTTTATATTTGAATATATTTTATAATATAATTTATGTGATGCGAAGCTGAATTTTCAGCATCATTACTCCAGTTTTCAGTGTCACATGGTCCTTCAGAAATGATTATAATATGCTGATTTATTAGGAGAATTTATTTTGAAGAATAAAAAGTAAAAAAGAGCAGCATTTATTCAAAATAGAAATCTTTTCTAACAATATAAGTCTTCACTATCACTTTTTATCCATTTAACACATCCTTTCTGAATGAAAAAAAAATGACTGACCCCAAATTTTAAACGGTAGTGTATATTGTTAAAAAACATTTCTATTTTAAATAAATGCTGTTCTTTTTAACATTTTATTCATCAAAGAATCCTGAAAAAAGTAATAAATCAGCATATTAGAATGATTTCTGTAGGTTCACGTGACACTGAAGACTGGAGTAATGATGCTGAAAATTCAGCATTGCATCACAGAAATAAATTATATTTTAAAGTATATTAAAATTGAAAACTACTACTTTAAATGGCAATCATTTTTTCACAATTTTACTGTTTTTTTCTGTTTCTCATCAAATAAATGCAGCCTTTGTGAGCAGAAAAGACACTTAAATATCTTATTGATCCCAAACTTTTGAACGGCAGTGTAATTGGTACTCTTAAAGTTTCATTAATGTAGAACACTATAAAAAATATTATTCTTAGAAATGATTCATATTTTTTAACTTATCATTTTTGAAATACAATGTTGTTGGTGGAATTCTCAAATAGTAAAGAAACCTTCCTTTAATATTAATTTTTGCTATAATAATTATTCCCTTAACAATAATTACAGCCTTCCTTAATCACTCATGCCAGAGTAAGAAAATTAAGCATATATTTATGCAAAAAGTAGCCAGATAATGTCTTAATGTTCTAGTGTTAAACTCTGAATCATTTGCATAATTTCTAATTAAATTGATATTAATCTGTTTATGTAAAATATTTCAGAAAATGCTGAAGATTAGTAGCAATGTATTTTAAAGTTTGCTTACAGATAATTATCCAAAACAATCTCATGACCATTCATAACTATAATATTTTGGCAAAATGGTAGCTTATTCAAATTAATTGTACATTCATCTAATTCATATCACACATCTTTGTAAAATCTACTTGTGCTCCCGTGACGTTTATGTTTAGAAGTGGATCTTGTTGTTTGCTCTTTCTAAAAATTATAAGATTTTCATCATACAAATTTATAAGAAATTGTCATCTTGTAAAATAGTTCCATCTTCCTGTCTAGGGCTGTCACTAATGATTATTTTTGGTAATTCTGACGATTAATCGAGTAATCGGATAATTAAAATTATTTTTTTTGGTGGTAAGGCAATAAGAATTACTTCAAATAATGTATCAAGAGCAAGTAATCATATTATTAAACATAGCTGTTAAAATACATAATGCATTATAAAAAATAGCACTAATGTACATTACGCATTATAACAAATGACTGGAAAAGGGCGCCAACGGCCTGCCGATTGTTTTTACACTTTACTGTGCAAACTAATCCATGTTTAATATTGACTAAACAATATTTAATTCAAATGTCAGATTAATCTTTAATATTTGGCCGTTTCATTACTACAGAAATGCCACAGCCACTGTAATTGCTTGAATATGTGGACATCAAAACTTGAACTCACGATGAACAGTTAGCATATTTAGAAAAATAACACTTTATTTTTCTGTTAGCATAGGTTTTTTTTTAAAAATGACCTTACATTATGATAAAACGGCACATGTTGTGTTCCTACATTAACGTTATGATAAACCCAAACTCACAGCATTATGCAGAGATGGAATTTGAGACACTCTAAGATGCGCGTAGGTAACCTACATGCAAAGTAAATAATTAAAGCACATATATTTTAGTCATAGCATTTGTGAATTCACAATAGCATTATGCTTTATTATTTTTAAATGGGTTTAATATATCTTGCAGCCTTGAAAAAAACGCTCTAATAATGCGTTTCATGAATTCTTTGTCCATGGAATGCACCACTTCAGATATTCTCCCGGTTACTCGACACGGGCAAAATGCCATCAAGGATTTTTTTTAAATCGCCTACTCGAATTGAATCGAGAGATCGTGACAGCCCTATTTGCTGCCATTTTTTGTACATGTGTGTTTTTCCAAACCAAACATGAAAGCACTTCTTATGGGTCTGTAAAAACTCACAGCTTTTGCCATTTATTTGAACAATCAAAACAAATAGAACAAAGCAAGTTTCATCATCTAAGGTAATATTATTTTTGACTGAATTTCCCAAGGCGAGCACAACCAAGTAAATCTTCTTACAGCTCAAAGGAGAAACAGTAGATTGCATTTAAGATCGAGATCACACAGGGAATAATGCAACCCAGAATTTCTCTGTCTCTCTCTTCGTCCCTGAAATGAAAATGTCTGTGTGCCTGTGAGCTCTGGTCATTTCTAGCCCATTTCACTCCTAGACAGACTCGAGGGTCACAACTAAGAAGTGGATCATTGCGGATCCAGACATGTGGGTCAAGACTTCTTCAGGGTCTTCAGTCCGTGTCACACATGGCGCTTTATGATGTCTTTAGGGTCGCGACAGACTATCATGCATTCATAAAAGCTTACGTAATAAGGATTCATGCAAGTGAATTCACACTTTATTTGACATCATTTACACACCATGTCGTTTCCATCACTAATAACTTTCTTTCTTTAAACTGTGACGAGTCGGCTGCCTCCCCCCTAATTATCATCACCACCCCGTCCCTTATTCGCCACCCTTCTCCAGGCTCCCGACGGGAGTGGGTGTGTAGGGGAGAGGAGGGGCGCGAAATCAGCTCGGGCTGGCGGCGTGTGATGAGGAACACGTGAAGGGAATGAAGCCTCATCACTGCCGCTATTTAAATGCCGAGCGTGCCTCTCCTCAGGAGACCGGTCGCTCCCCCGTGCATGCACACTGGTGTCCTCGCGGGTCCAGGAAGGGGTGAAGAGGGAAGCCAGCGCCGCCAGATGGGACGAGCCAAAAGGACCCGTAGTCCAGCTGAAGACCGCACCTGAGACGGCCGACGGGCCAGGATGCCGGGCCGTAAATTCCCCGTTGGAAGTGCCGGACAGCTCGAGAGGGACGAAGCCGCAAGAGATGCCGCAGCCCTAGCACCCCCGGTCCCAAGCGGGGAGCGCGTGCGGCCGCCGGACTCCGCCCCTTACCTGGACCCTTCCCATTCGAACACTGCCCATTCTTCACGATACCCCAGCACTCGAGGACACTCCCACTTTATTTCCCCTTTGGACACTTTTCTTTCATTTTCTGTTTAATAAAAGCCTCTCCGAGGCCTGACGCCACACCCACTGTGTCTGTCGTTTGCTCCTCCCGCCACAAAACACAAAAGGAGATGTTTTAAGGAATGTTCATGCTGCTTTTTTACTTGCAGTTAAAATATACAGTAACCAAGGGCTCTGAAAAAAAAACATACATAAGTGCAACCTGTGTGCTATATTACTGCTTTGTGTGGCAAACTTGCTCCATCCATCACTTGATTTTTAAAGGGGTCCTGCTATGCCCTTTTACAAACTCTTGATTTTGGCACTAGAATAGGTTTTCATGCCTGATTGTTCCAAAAACACTAGGGCTGCCCCCTAATAGTCGACTAACCATTAGTCAACGAGAAGATGCTTGGTCGACCAAAATTTTGTAAGTCGCTTAGTCGCAGAAATAAAAATCCACAGGAAGTGTCAAAGTCATTCAGTCTGTGACAGACGGATCACTAACGGCTGATCTATGTGGTAATATAGTACATCGGGCAGGACATCTAAACACCCACCTATCATTCATCAACCTCAAATATGGCTTTTCATCTGAAAGAAATATGTGGTAGCAATTCAGGTGTCTGTGCAGAGTGTGTAAGCTGAATAGAAGCTCGCTCACTGCATGACAGATGGAGGCGCCAATGCGGACACTTTTAATACAGATAAGAGTAATGCATCCTTAGAATCTGAAATTACTGTACGTTTATTTTATGTACCCTCAGAGCAACAATGAAACGTTGTGCTTTTGTAAAATAATTAAAGCAGACAGGATGCACTTTCTGACGCTTTCTGTGAACTCTGTGTATACTTGCCTTACAGACATGAAAAACATATCTTTAGAGAGTGAAATGTCTACTTTTAAATTAACCAATTCAAATAGAAAACAAATATTCTCAGATTATGTAATCCATATGTAGCATGCAATACAGGCGCATCCTCTACTGCGGAGACGACGAGAGTCAGTGAAAACAAAAGCATCAATCATTTAATTGAACGTTAATGTAGTCTCCTTGTTGTTTTTGAACATGTCAGGGAAAAACAGGCAATTGAAGGCTCATTATTAGGCAATTAAAGGCTCATTATGCGACTAATAGTTGACTAATGTAGGATTACAAATTTATAAAAGGTTAAACATAGATTCCAATATAACTGCCTAAACAGAAAAGTAATGCATATTGTGATTTCTAAGAGCAGACAAACCAGACCCTGAGACAGGAACCTTATGTCTTTAAGCAGTTCCTGAACATCTGGCAGGTTTCTCTTATTAAGTGTGAAATCTAAGCTCAAAGTACAACTGTGTCCTTTTGTTTATTCCCTTTGCATTTGAATGCTAAATAGATCAAAGCCGGGAAAATCCTACTAGGCTGACTATCTGTACTGCATTTGCATGCTTTGTTTAGATTGACTCCACCTCTATGGTTTCCTCTCCCCCTGGAAAGGTATATAAACTGTAATGTATATGCCTTAGTAGACGACTTTTGAAGAACTGCAGCGAACGAACAGCTGGGATCTCAATAAAGAGAAACTTCTGCTTCAAGATATCCAAAACGTCTCCTGGTCTCTGAGAAAAGTTCACAACACTAATGAATGACCTGAAAAATCTTTAGTCGAGGGCAGCCCTAAAAAATACATTATTTTTCACATATTATACATTATTGCAGTACCTATCTTGAACGCGCTGTTTAATCCTTCTGAAATATGAAATGTTCTCTGATTGGTTAGCTGGCCCAGAGCACTGCGGAAATATCAACCACAACTTGGCGACAACATGCTACTAAAGCAGATCTTCTTCTTAGTCAAAATACTTAAAATTGGAAATGTCATTTTAATTATGGAATTATTATTATTTAAATAATCATAATAATTGTTACAGCATTGCCTAATCACTCATACCAGTGTAAGGAAATTGTACGTATTTATTTTAAAAAGCAGCCATATAATGTCTGGCAGTGTTTAAATTATTCTCCATAATTTATATTTGTTAAATGATTAAACATTTCGAAAGGCATAGTATGTATTTTTTACTGCTAGAGGGGGCATATTCAAAAGAAACAAAGAAACAAAGGCTGATAAATACATTGATTATGCTGTGATTAAGTGTGGAATCGTATGATGTGTCTTCAATCCCTACAGCTGTTGCAATCCGACGCAAAAATATGTTCATGGATAAGCTAATGTATTAAAAGTTTATTAAAGTCACTGTAGTATAAAGCAGGGTGGGGCTAAAACCTGTGGAAGCGAAACAAGGCCTAAAGCAGACAAAAGCAGTTTTTATTATGCTACAGTCTACCTCTACTGCTCATTCCGGTCATGCGTATGTGGGATAAAGTAGCACTGTTTTATCATTCTCGATACATATGAGTGTGTTGAAAGTTCTATTAAAGCTACTCTGTGCGTTTGTCACCTGTCTAATAAAATGCATAACATATTTAAGACGCATTGGTTTTCCATGTTTTCTACAAAATAAAATAAGGGTTTTATTTACAGGGTAAATGAAGCCATTCGCAGGTGATGCAAAGGGACAGGACACTAGTTAAAATTGCTTATTTCTTTGGATTTAAACGTTCTTGGAAACAAGAATTAAAAAAAAACAAAAACTTACATATTGTGCCTTTACCATCACTGTGAAATGTCATTCACAACCCACTGAATTTTTAAATCTGACAAAATTCTGAGTGAAACAGGATATTCAGCAGAGAAAAATATGTAAGACGAGACTTATAGAATAGAATAAAATATAAAAAGTAGGCTTTTACATACCAGAATAGTATTAAAGGCATTGTTCACCCAAAAAATTAAACTACTGTCAGTTATTCTCATGTTATTTCAAACCTGAATGAGTTTCTTTCTTCTGTGGAACACAAAAGAAGATCTTTTGAGAAATGTACAAGTTTTTTCCTCTTCCCACATACAATAGAAGTCAATAGGCTCCAGTGTTGTTTAGTTAACAATATTCTTCAACATGTCTACTTTTGATTTTTGCAGCCGAAAGGTCAGTCATACAGATTTGAAATGACATGAAGGTGAGTAAATGATGACAGAAATGTTGTTTTTGTACTTGGTCTTAGTCTGGTTGATCTAACGTGAACGTGGTATTGCGTTGCTGTCTATGCAGGGTCAGAAAGCTCTCGGATTTCATCAAAAATATCTTAATATGTGTTTTAAAGATGAACGAAAGTCTTGTGGGTTTGGAATTTTATGAGGGGAGTAATTAAAGACAGAATTGGTATTTTTTGGTGAATTATCTCTTTAAACTATCCCAGAGCATGTTTTTATTTTAATTAAACATTTATGAAGACAAAAGACAGATCTGAAACATGCACTAAAACAAGAAAATGGGGCCAATTTAGATTTCATGTAGACTTAAAGTCATTATGAAAATCTCCCACTTTACTCATCATCTCTCAAATCTCATTTGCATATTCACATTTATGTGTTGCAGTATGCTCAGATAAAGCAGTATATATAGCAAATCTTAATTTAAAAAAATTATCAGTCTATAATTTTAATGGAAGGTTTATTTGAACAGTTAGAGACAACAAAAAAAATCCAGAAAAACACATTTCAAAAAAGTTATAAATTGATTTGCATTTTAATGAGTGAAATAAGTATTTGACCATTTCGCAAAACATGACTTAGTACTTGGAGGCAAAACCCTTGTTGGCAATCACAGAGGTCAGACGTTTCTTGTAGTTGGCCACCAGGTTTGCAAACATCTCAGGAGGGATTTTGTCCCACTCCTCTTTGCAGATCCTCAAAAATTCATTACGTTTTCGAGGCTGACGTTTGGCAACATGAACCTTCAGCTCCCTGGCTAGGCCACTCACTGGCTAGGCCACTCCAGCACCTTATTATGCTTCTCCTTGAGCCACACATTTGTTGCCTTGGCCGTCTGTTTTGGGACCCATTTTCAATGCCCTGGCTGAAGGAAGAAGGTTCTCACCCAAGATTTGAAGGTACATGGCCCTGTCCATCGTCCCTTTGACGCGGTGCAGTTGTCCTGTTCTCTTATCAGAAGAAACACCCCAAAGCATAATGTTTCCACCTCCATGTTTGATGTGGGGATGGTGTTCTTGGGGTCATAGACAGCATTCCTCCTTCTCAAAACACGGCCAGTTGTGTTGATGCCAAAGAACTCGATTTTGGTCTCATTTGACCACAACACTTTCACCCAGTTCTCCTCTGAGTCATTCAGATGTTCATTGGCAAACTTCGGACGGGCCTGAACATGTGCTTTCTTGAGCAGGGGGACCTTGCGGGCGCTGCAGGATCTCAGTTTTTCACGACGTGGTGTGTTACCAATTATTTTCTTGCTGACTATGGTCCCAGCTGCCCTTGAGATCATTGTGTAGTTCTGGGCTGATTCCTCACTGTTCTCATGATCATTGAAACTCCACGAGGTGAGATCTTGCATGGAGACCCAGACCGATTGACAGTTATTTTGTGTTTCTTCCATTTGCGAATAATCGCACCAACTGTTGTCACTTTCTCACCAAGCTGCTTGGCGATGGTCTTGTTGCCCATTCCAGCCTTGTGTAGCTCTACAATTTTGTCCCTGACATCCTTGGACAGCTCTTTGGTCTTGGCCATGGTGGAGAGTTTGGAATCTGATTGATTGCTTCTGGCTCTCAGGTGTCTTTCATACAGGTAACAAACTGAGATTGTTTGACAGAAGAAAGTCAAACAGGCTTAGAACGAGAGGATGAGTAAATAATTGTACTTATTTTTAATAAAAATTTTGCCTGAACTTACATTTTAATATCAAAATGCAAAAGAAGGTAAACCCATGGTCAAGTTTGAAACATTCATAGGCTCATTATCTCCTGTGGAGGGAAGTGCAATTGTATTTGTAACACAAGCTTTTTTATCTGAATTGCAGTGTGCTGGAGCCATAAGATCCACATTAAGCAGCTAACTAACCCCTGCGGTTGGATTAAATTTAGAGTTGCCGTGGACCCGCTGGTTTCATTTCCTAAAACATTTCTTGAGCATGACTCAAACAGCTGCGTCAGTCAGCGGGAGGCACTATACATTAAGCCGCCTCCCTGCCGGCAAACTGCGAATAGTAATTAAGCTATGGAAGTAGCTAAATGAGGCTTTAACAATCGTGCCAGGCTTATGATGGCATCTTTGTAACTCTGTGTGAGCGAGCGTTTGGCACGCAGAGGTCTTTTGGTACAGATCAAAACGAAAGGTGGGAGTTAAACTTTGATCGTCCTCTTCTTCTCCGCATCTTTTGATCCCTCCCAAACGGCCCGTACACAGGAGAAACCGTTTGAGCTCGGAGGATTTGAAGTGCTCTATACTTCGACTCAAATTGTCATGACACCACACGTTTACACGCCGAACAAAAGATGTCTGTTTTGAGGCAAAGGCAGTCATTAGTGGGTGTCTGTATTGATTTCATTATGTTGTAATACATTTTCTTTTGTAAGTAAAATTGAATTGTACAACACAGCACAACTGATCAATTTAATTGCACAGGAGGCTAAACAGATATTGATCAGCCAAGCATGAGATGTAAAGGCTTTTTTTGCTGTTTCTTTGGCAGACGTTTTATCATAGTTGTGCCTGGCAGATGGCGGATCCTCCAGCATGACAAAATAAAATCAATTGAAGTTTCTTTGTTTCCTTGTGTGACTTTTCCCCTCATTGCGGTATATCACTTCAGCTTTCATTTGCCGTTTTAGGTCTTACTGTGCTGCATGATTCTGAGTTGACCATGGTATTGAATGGTGAATGGTACCGTATAACATTAACAGAACTGCTTTTGCCAGGTGCCTCCAGCATTAGATCAGTACTTCAGTATTTCCCAGAGCCTCTCTTTTTATGTACACTAACTTTTCTTGCAGGGCTGTCAGAAACCTTTTTATTCAGTGGCAGGGCTGACTGGCAGACTTATTAATGCCAAGAAATCCTAGATATAATGATCCTCCTGAAAAGAACCTTCCCTTTAACATATAAAGCTAGCTAATATATTTTAAGTTATAAAGACGTATAAAAAAGATTACCTGGAAAATATTGACTTGCTATTAAGTTGACACTGATCTTTTTGGTATCTTATCTTTCGGTAGAATATAATATTTTTGCGGATGTTTTGCAAACAATGTTAGAAAATAGAGATAAAGTTTTATTCTTGATATTTACTGGGATTTTTCTTGATAACAAAAACTTAACAATATTTTGCTGAATGCTGTTTCATATGAAAACCCATTTCTGCCACTGAATAAAAGATAAAAAATGGTTATTGCAATTTCTGACTTTTTTTTCTCAGACTTTTTTATCAGAATTGTGAGATATAAACTCGCAAATCAAACTTTTTTTCCTCAGAATTGCATGATAGACTCACAATTCTCATATAGTTATAAAGTCAGAATTGCTAGAGACAAACTTGCAATTCTGAGAAATAAACTCTTCTGACTTTGTAACTTGCAGTTGTGAGTTTATATCTCACAAGTCTGATTGTGAGTCAGAATTGTGAGTTTATTTCTCAGAATTGTGTTTGTATCACGCAATTCTGAGAAAAAAAGTCAGAAGTGTATATCACGCAGTTCAAAGAAAATTAGAAATTGTGAGTTCATACCTCACAATTCAGACTTAATAACTTGCAGTTGTGAGTTTATATCACACAATTCTGAGGAAAAAAGTCAGTATTGTGAGTTTATATCTCGCAATTCAGACTTTATAACTTGCGATTACCGGTTTATATCACGCAATTCTCAGAAAAAAGTAAGAATTGTGAGTTTATATCTCGCAATTTTTACTTAATGTCTGACTGTATTTCTCTTATTTTTGTTTATATCATGCAATTCTGAAAAAAAGTTAGAATTGTGAGTTTATGTTACAATTTTGAGAAAAAAAGTCAGAATTGCGAGTTTAAATAACATAATTCTAAGGAAAAAAAGTCAGAAAGTCAGTCTCTCAATATCTTGCAATTCAGACTTTATAACTGGCAATTGTGAGTTTATATCTTACAATTCAGACTTTATAACTCGCAATTAAGCTTACATCACACAAATCTGACTTTATTTCTCGCACCTGTTTATATCATGCAATTCTTAGAAAAAAGTTAGAATTGCGAGTTTATATCACACAATTTTAAGGAAAAAAGTCTGAATTGTGAGTTTATATCATGCAATTCTGAGAAAATAGTCAGTATAGTGCGTTTATATCACGCAATTCTGTGAAAAAAGTCAGTATTGTGAGTTTATATCACGCAATTCTGAGAAAAAAGTCAGTATTGTGAGTTCATATCATGCAATTCTGAGAAAAAAAGTCAGTATTGTGAGTTTATATCTCACAATTCAGACTCTATAACTCGCAATTGTACATTTGTATCATGCAGTTCTGAGAGAAAAATGTCAGAACTGTGAGTTTTTATCACGCAAATCGGAGAAAAAAAGTCAGAATTGTGCATTTGTATCATGCAATTCTGGGAAAAGGAGTAAGAATTGTGAGATAAAAAGTCACAATAACCTTTTTTTATTTTTTGTTCAGTGCGGAAATTGGGCTTCCATTGGTTATGGATAAATAAATTACACTAAAACAGCCAGTAGGTGGCGGCAAGTCCCTGTCTCAAAGAGCGATTCATTGAATCATATGTTCAAACGTTTCATTTTCAAAACGGCTGATTCATTTTGAAAAAAAGTGAATGGCTGCATTTACAAATGGATCATTGAATCATTGGCTCAAATGATTCGTTTAAAAGCAGATTCATTCAGGAACGAAACACAGCTTTGATTGGAACTGTTTTCATTGGTGAAAGAAGAAAAAGGCAATATTGTGTCTAAAATATAACTCACTCGATATGAACTTGTATAAAAAAAACTCTCACCTCTTAATTACACAGATACAGTGGGTATGGGATTAGAATAGTAAACATATCACCTGTGTGATCAGCAAATCCCCATCATGCTAACAGTTATGCCACAGCTCCAACCTTAGGTAACTCCACAGGAGCTATAACTAGTCTCTTCCCATATGTCTCTCTGTATGTGTGTGTGTGTCTGTCCTGAAAAGTTCACCTCTCAGTATGCTACACTTCTTCATTGCCATGGTAACAACATGTCATCCCTCTGTAGTCTTTATCTTTAATTATTTTTAGACAAATGTGAGCCTTTTTTCCCTCTATAATTCTAATATTTGCTGGCAGCCTGCGAGTCCCCAGGCAGGTCCAGTGTGATTAGTGCGTCCGCCGCCATTTGCATAAGAAAAGTGAGACGGCGTTTGCGCTAGCAGCCCTGGAGGAGGATTAGCAACATTAGCATTCTGCAGTCTGCAGGACGGTGTGTGCGCTCGAGATTTCAGCTGCTACAGGTTGCTACTGTGTGACCTTAACAACTTTCTGTCCAGTTTTTCAAAGTTGAAATATTTTTAGTTTAATATGTGGACACTTGTAGCTGATCACACTGGAGACATTTAGTATGAAGGAATAAATGCAATATGGCTATAAATAATAGGAAACACATATTCACTATTAACTAAGTTTTCCCTGAAAACATTTTAATAGTTAGTAAGGTAGCTGTTTAGTTTAGGTATGAGGGATAAGCAGAATAAGGCATTAATATGTGCTTTATAAGTACTAATAAACAGCCAATATCCCTGAAAGCACACATACATCTTGGAGACGTCTATTTGATGTCTGCATTTACATCTGCAAGATGTAGTTTGCTCATCTGCAATACGTCTATTGGACATTTCATATCAGATGTCAAACAGACATGTCTTTAAGATGTTTATGATTTAGAATGTATGTAAAACTGACATCTGCCAGATGTCTGTACACAGCAGATGCTTTCCAGATCAAGAGATCTTTAAAAGACATCTTGCAGACGTACGTGTTCTATCTGGGATGTTAGTAATATGCGTGCTAAGAAGCAACTACCCTGATAGCACACGTAAATCTCAGAGACGTCTATTTTTTGTCTACATTTACATCTGCAAGACGTAGTTTGCTCATCTGCAATACGTCACTTAGATGTTTCCTATCAGATATCAAATAGACATTTATTAGATGTCAAATAGTCTTTAAGATGTTTATGATTTAGAATGTATGTAAAACTGACATCTAACGGACGTCTGCCAGATGTTTGTACACAGTAGATGTTTTCCAGATCAAGAGATCTTTAACAGACATCTTGCAGTTGTACATGTGCTATCTGGGATGTTAGTAATATTCATGCTAAGAAGCAACTACCCTTAAAGCACACATACATCACAGAGATGTCAATTTGCATTTACATCTGCAAGACGTAGTTTGCTCATCTGCAATACGTCTATTGGATATTTCCAATCAGATTTCAAATAAACGTCTATTAGATGTCTTTAAGATGTTTATGGTTTAGAATATATGTAATACTGACATCTTACAGACATCTGCCAGAAGTTTGTACACAGCAGATGCTTTCCAAATCAAGAGATCTTTAACAGACATCTTGCACGTTTGCTATCTGGGTAGGTAATTGTAAGATTTGGACCTAAAATAAAGTGTTACCAGACTGTTCTTACTTTTAGTCTTCACTGAGGGAAGGGAAAGATGAAACACAAAATCACCCTGGGATAGTTCACCCAACAAAATAAAATTTTGGCATCAGTTACTTACAAACCTGTAAGACTTTCTTTCATGTTCAAAAACACAAATAACAATGTATTTCATGAAACCTGAGAAACTTAAAAGAAAGTCCACTAAAGGTGTGACTCACCAAAGCGACATCAAAGAACCGGTGGTGCCAGAAGCTGTCTGTGTTGTCACCTCGCCAAAAATGTTGTTATGTCTGGGCAAAAAAGTTACGCTTGAACATGTCGCAAAGGCCGGACAACTAGCACATGCATTCTGCGCCTGTGTAAGAGGAAATAACTCCACACTAGCAGGTGACAGTGTAACAAAACTACAGTAGGACTGTGGTGCTAACATACTATTTGGAAAATTAAAAGCTTAATTCACCCAGAAATGAAAATTCTGTCATTAATTACTCATGTCATTCCAAATCTGTAAGACTTTCGTTAATCTTCAAAACACAAATTAAGATATTTTTGTTAATGAAATCTGAGACCAGACTGTGCACATCTTCGTAAACATGTCTGAATATTTCGACCGAGAGGATGACTTGCAATTTTTTTACCTAGCCTTACTTATTTGAACCAAAATATACAGACAATGAACTAAGAGAGATGGACATTCTTGGATTTCATCAAAAATATCTTAATTTATATTATGAAGATGAACAAAGCTCTTACAGATTTGGAAAGACATGAGAGTAAGTAATTAAAGACAGAATTTTCAATTTTAGGTGAACTAACCCTTTAAAGGTATAGTTCAACCAAAAATTAAGATTTACTCACCCTCAGACCATCCAAGATGTAGATGAGTTTGTTTCTTTATTGGAATGAATTTGGACAAATTTAGCATTATATCACTTGTTCACCGATGGATCCTCTGCAGTGAATGGGTGCCATCAGAATAAGAGTCCAAACTGCTGATAAAAATATTACTATAACAAATTCAGTTTCCATTAAAAAAAGAAACAGTATATCTCCTATTGTCCTCTCACATCTAAATCCACCAACATATTTGTTTAGAACAGTTTTTGCTCATAAATAGTACTTAGTAAATAGTACAAATTTCTCTCCGGATTCAGACAAAATGACTTTTTCACTGGAGAAAGCAATATTAGAGGACTCCACCAAAGGTAAATTGTCTTAACGATAGACTTATTTCTTACAAACTTGCAGCTTTTCATTTCATAAGATGTTAATTGATGGACTGGAGTGATGTGGATTACTTGTGGATTATTGTGATGTTATTATCAGCTGTTTGAACTCTCATTCTGACGGCACCCATTCACTGCAGAGGATTTTTTGGCGAGCAAGTGATTTAATGCTAAATTTCTCCTCTGTTCTAATGGGGGAAAAAAATCAAACAAACTCATCTACATCTTGAATGAAGTACATTTTCTGCAAATTTTCATTTTACAACTATACCTTAATTCGACACACATTTGTGCTTCCGATTACCATATTTGATGTGCTCGTGTGCATTGATCAGTTGTTTATACATGAAAATTAACCTAAATTAAATCTGTCCAAAGTGATTGTGTCTCTTTAAAAGACTTAGTTAAGAGTTAAGAGTAAGAGTTAAGTCACTTAATTCATATGGATTACTTTTACAATGTCTTTATGAACTTTTTTACATTTTGGACCTTCAATGGAAAGACAAAAATCTCTCAAACTCAATTAAAAATATCTTCGTTTGTGTTTTGAATATAAATAAAGGTCTTAAGGGTTTGAAACAACTTAAGGAGAGAAATTTATGCTGGAATTTGGGGTAAACTAGCTTTTTTTTTACAAGAATTAACTGACATTAATGATATTCAGGGTTAAATTCACTGTCTTTTGTGGCTGTTACTTAATGGTCTCAAATGAACCCCGACAGCTGGCATATTTTCTCTATCTATCCGTACAAAAGCAAATCGGCAGGGAGCAGAACGTCTGTGATGTGAATTTTCTTCTCTTCAATTTGATAAGCTTGTTTTGTACTACATGCACTCAGCCGCTATCTTCCTTTATATCTACATTCATCTTTAGAGATCACTCCAGTTCACATTTTGTGATTTAAAGTTCCACTCTACTTAGGTGTACGAAGACGTCCAAGGATGTGTGTGTGTGAGTGCCATCACATGCAGATTAGAGTAGTCATTAGTCTCCTAAGGGATAATTGGTGTGTAGCAGGAATCTTTGGTCCAAAGCAAAACGTTTCCCCACAAAAGGGACCACATCATTACACCACGCTTGTTAGAGGAGAGGATTGGACTGCCACTTCGGGGTCGGGCCCCTGCCTAAGCTCACGCACATTCATCTTCACTCATTTGCCGTCCATAATTATTCTGTGTGGATTTAACAGCAAGTTGTTTCCACGGAGCTGGAATACGATGGACCTCTTTGGCTCTGTTCCCCATTAAGGTGCTTCTCCTCTCCTCCTGGAGATTACGCGGCTCAAATGAAAGGCCTCTCCTCTCAGAGCGTGACCCTGAGGTGGCTGTTGGGTGCGTGTCGGCATCGTAAGTGGTGGGCCTCCCTGTAAAAGCAGTGCTCATTAGCGTTTGTGTATGCCCGGGTACGGGATATGGGGCATAATGTATGATAAAATATGCATTTCCTGTTGCATTTTGATGAGGAACGCCCAGCTAAAATGACCAGCATATGTTGTGCTTTGGATGCTGGTGCAGAGTTGCCAGGTCTAAGGTAAAGTCAACCAATTTCACCAGCTATGTTTTGCTGTGTTGTTACCTGAATGAGCTGTGTATTTTTTGTTTAGTGATAGTTGTTCATGAGTCCCTTGTTTGTCCTGAACAGTTAAACTGCCCACTTTTCTTCAGAAAAATCCATTTGGTCCCACAAATAAAAAATTTTTTTCAGGATTTTTGTGTATTTGAACCCTTTCCAACAATGAGGTGTTTCATTTTAAGATCTATCTTTTCACACTGAGGACAACTGAACCTACAAAATGTTCAAATTCTCACTGATGCTCCAGAAGAAAAAACAATGCATTAAGAGCCAGTGGTGTAAACTTTTGAACAGAATGAAGATGTGTACATTTTTCTTATGTTGCCTAAATATAATATTTTTTTCATTTAGTACTGGCCTTCAGAAGCTACAAAAGATGTTTCCCAGAAGACAAAATAAGTTAAATTTCCCCTTTACTTCAAATTAAAAAAAGTTTCTTCCCCGGCTGTTAATGTTTCATGTTTCTTTCTGGAGCATCAGTGAGTGTTTGAACCTTCTGTAATAGTTGCATTTGAGTCCCTCTATTGTCCTCAGTGTGAAAAGATGATCTCAAAATTATACAGTCATTGTTGGAAAAGGTTCAAAAACACAAAAAATGCTGAAAAACCAAAGAATTTGTTGGACCTGAAGGTTTTTTTGAAGAACAGCAGGCATTTGAACAGTTTGAACAGGACAAACAAGGGATTCATGAACAATTATCACTAAACAAAAAAAAATAAGAAGAAGAAGAAGCACAACTGTGGATCATTCAGGTAACAACACAGTATTAAGAATCAAGTGTATGTAAACTTTTGAACGGGGTAATTTTTATAAATTCAACAATTATTATGTAAAGGTCTTTTAAAAGAATTAACATTTTGCAGATTCAGCAAGGTGTATTTAAACTTTTGACCTCAAATGTATGTCCTTATTGGTACGCATTTTGCATCTTGCGAAAAAGTTCCCACAGATGCGTATTCGTCATGAGATCAGTTTAATGATTCTGAAAATGTGGTTTAACCATCAAATAAAATGTAAAAACATCTACTTCATCACTTGAATACATGTGAGTTTGCACATATCTAAACTATTATTTTTAAGGTTTTAAATTACTCCCCCCCCCCCCCCCCCCAATATTATTTATTAATTAATTATAATTAATTCAGCCTAAAGTAACCTACCTAAGTTTTTTTTTTTTTTTTTTTTTTTTCTCAGATCAGATAGATTTTTTTTTTTTTTTTTTACTTTTTGACCCTGACCCTGACACTGTCATGCAGGTCTGTAGTGTTCCACTCTATCTATTGTTTCCTGTTGTTGTTTTTTGTCCTCCATGCATGTTTTTGACTTTAACAAAACTGCTTCATTGCTTTTTTTCTAATCAATAATAATAAAAGATTATGCCAAACTACCTAATAAGATTTTATTTTTGGGGCTTTCATCCTTTTAATGGCTTAAGAGGCTTTTTTGCTTCATTATGATATAAGGGAATTTACATAACCCTGACATTTTTGACTTCATGCCCGCAACAATGAATAAAAATGAATTTCAGTTCAGAAATTATAAATGTCAAGTGGTGTATTTATGTCATTGTCAATTGCCTTCTTGAAGAAATGAATAGATTTAGACCAAAAAACGACTAGTGTCATTTCATTGACCTGAATAACAAAGCTGTATTTGTTAGACTTCACCAATTAGACAAAAAACCAATACTATTTTACGATATAACATTGAGCAGGATGGGATTTTACACTCATTTCACAACCAAAAGTAAAGATTTTTTGCAAACATTGCATTCATATATACCTATTTAAACCAGGAACGGAAATTAATCTAGTTTGTATGGGTTTTACATCATCAGGTGAACAAAATAACCTCACAAGCCATGGGATTTAAGAATGTTTATGAGAGCTTATGACAGCGTTTGCATTTGCAGATCATAGTCAGGGCTTCCGCAATGAAGATGTTGCTAGATTGCAAAAATTAAGCAAACACAGGGCAAAAAAATAAACCTATATAAAAAAAATAATCCTTGATATCTGGCAACCGCACACATAATAGCTCACATATTAGAGGTGTGTACAGTAGCCTGCAATAATATTTTGTCTCCTTTTTTTGATGAAAATAAAAAGAGATTTTGGTAAAATGTAAAAAATGTTAAATACGTTTCAGTTTAGCCTTTTATCGTCAATAAATTGCATGTTGGTATAGTCACAGTTATCATTTATTGACCTTCTTGTAATCTCGTCAATGTCTCATTTTAGTCATGGAAAAAAAAGCTTGCCAATTAACAGTTTTAGTTAACGAAATTAACACAATTTTTTACTCACTCGTTTGTCCATGCAATGAAAGTCAGTGGGGTCCAATGTTATGTGCTTTTATGTTTCATTAAAAAGATCATTTAGTGCATAAGTTCAAGGTGAACTACTGTATCTCCTTTTGACAACTGTTTCAGCCCATGCTAACTCTGTATTGTATTACTTTTTCTTTTTTCTTTCTTTGTCTCCAGCCGGCTGTCCTGATTCACTCATCAAAGAGGTTCATCATTTCCGAGTCCTGGGAGATGAGCAGGTAGGTTTGGACTTACACACATGCACACACACACCTTAAGCAACCTTCCCTGTCCTGACCACGGCTCATGAGAAATCCAAGTTCATCCTGATTATCAGATCGTCACATGCGAGAGGCTCTTAATTGGCCCATCTGCTGTTCCCCCATGCCATTCACTAAACCCTTCACTCGCATCGAACCTCTCCTCTGTACCGTCACACCAGCCATCAGTGGGGAAAGGAATTGCAGTGCGGAAAGGAATCCTCTCAACGTGTTACCTCCTAAGTTTTTGTCTTTGAATTTTCACACCAATTGGAGCTGTTATGTGACACCTTAGCAAAGCACCATTAGGGATGTTTCTGTCGTTATGCTTCTGAACATGTTGTTATGGCAAGTGGCCTCTCCTGACATCTGTGTGCATCTTGTTTGCCTCACTCTCTCTTGTCCTGATGGGACAGTCAGCTTGTGGGCCAGATGTCAAAACCAAATTTACCCTGGATGCACACTGGGTTATTTTTATACTGATATATTTGGCATATAAATGTAATGTCACATCATCAGATGAAAAAAAAAAAAAGATTTGTTATGATGTTTATTATATCGTGGGGTTTACATTCCAAGCAGAATTTCAGAATTTTATCTTACTTTTTGGCCATGTAAATATCAGCAAGTGCAACAAATGGCATATTTTAGACCTCCAAATAAAACTGAGGTTTTTTCATCCCTCCTTAAAGTATGAACTCTACTACAGTTGGGGAAAAAAAATTATTTGATCCCCTGCTGATTTTGTAAATTTGCCCAGTGATAAAGAAATTATCAGTCTATAATTTGAATGGTAGGTTTATTTTAACAGTGAGGGACAGAATAACCATAGATATATATACGTAGATGCCTCATTAGCGACTGTTTCTATGGGCCTTTATACGTAAGCCATCCACCATTTTGCTGCGGTCCACTCGACGTCATTCACCCATAGATCTAAGTAAATCACCATAGTAATCACTGAATATTCGAAATGCCACAGTCCTGCACAGCCGTTGGTCTGCGAACCTACAGTATGGTGAATGACGTCAAGTGGACCGTTCCAAAATGGCGGACGCATCTACGTGCTTGGAGTGGTCCAATGGGGTATCTACGTATATATATCTATGAGAATAACAACAAAAAATACAGAAAAACACATTTCAAAAAGTTATAAATTGATTTTCATTTTAATGAGATATCAATCAGCAAGATTTCTGGCTCCCAGATGTCTTTTATACAGGTAACAAGCTAAGATTAGGAGCACTCTCTTAAAGTGGGACAAAATCCCTCCTGAGATGTGTGCAAACCTGGTGGCCAACTACAAGAAACTTCTGACCTTTGTGATTGCCAACTAGGGTTTTGCCACCAAGTCATGTTTTGCGAAGCGGTCACCTATTTCACTCATTAAAATGCAAATCAATCAACTTTTTTGAAATGCGTTTTTCTGGATTTTTTTTCTTATTATTCTGTCTCTTACTGTTCAAATAAACCTACCATTAAAATTATAGACTGATCATTTCTTTGTCAGTGGGCAAATGTACAAAATCAGCAGGGGATCAAATAATTATTTTCCCCACTGTAAGCTGTTTGCTTGTAATACATGAGACATCCGGTTCATAAGCCACTGTAGGGAAATTACAAGAAGAATAACGAAGTGCAGTAAACAGTAAAACTGTTTGCACTACAAACCAGTGTGCTCAAAATTAAGATGATACTTTAAAACAATATGGTAAGACACCAGTTTGCAATATCAAGCAGCAGAGTGAGCTGTTTAGATAAAAATAGCTGGACACGGATAAGACCGAAAGCGAGGCATAAATTTACAACTGGCCACGGCTGCTCTTAAAGGAAAATAAGGTGGATAGTTTACTGTATTAGTTGGGACTGGGAGAGATTTTCCTTGAGAAAATCAAACTATCTGTATCGGCAGATATCATTATGAATAATCAGCTATTGGTAAGTTCAGATAAGCACAATTATGTACAATTTGCACAATAGCTAAATGCACATGGCTTATTAAGTTGATTCTCACTGAAACTGTCAAAACCTTCACAACATGATCCATTCAGTTATCAAAATGTGTCAGACATGTGTGTTTATTCCATAAATGTCTAACATGGAATGGTTGTAATGTCTGATAAGTTGGCAAATGACTTGCCATTAGGGTTGCAATGGGGTGAAAAGTAACCGGTAAATTTCCTGAAACTTTCTAAAATTGTTGAAATTTACCAAAAATGTTCTGCCTCTTTGCAACCCTACTTGCCATTGTAATAGAAAAGGGGAATCACAATCTTGTCAATAAATCAAGTTTGGAAGCATATATAAGGAGTTTGCTCAGGACAGTCACTACCGTTTTTCAAGGAAGAACGTCACAACCCTAAACAGCAGCAGCTACAGCAGTAATATATAAATACAATCATATTTGTACAGTACATTTATCTGTACAAATGTGTTAGGTGTAAACTGAAAACACCTTGTTGTGAAAGAGCAGTGTAAGAATATGTGTAGTGACAGTGGTGTTGGGGAGGACAATAAAGTGTGTAAAATAAGCAATGGTGAACTTTCAGTTGACATGTAATACGTTCTTACAAAAAGAAATGTACTGTATAAATAACAGTGTTCATTTTCTTTTTGTGTGCTACAGTATTGACTTTTCCCAATACGTTTTTACCTTGTATAGTATAGAAAGAGGTCTGTCAACAAAAACGTAGCATGTAACAAAATGAAATTGGCATATAACACAAAATGAAATGAAATTTGCATATAACAAATACTTCCATGATGAAAAAACATCTAAACATTCTGACCAGTGTGGCTCACACAATGGCAAAAACACTTTTTATTTTGGGGGCACTGGCCCACTGACACAGTAATTAGGTTTTGAAGCATGAATGAAATGTTTTGGCTGAATTACTACATTTTGCAGACATGCAATAGAGTTCTGATATTTCAGAAAACAGTTGTGACAATTGCACTTACAGTTTAGGGAATGTTTCAAAAAAAAGTGCCAAAACAGTTGAGAAAACTGTAAATGGAAAGGCTTACAGAAAAAAATGTTTGCCTTTGTGTTCTGTGTTGAGTATTGTCTTAAAAACATCAGTCTTTTTTGGTTCATATACTGTATTTCTGCATTGAAAAATAAGGTGGATACAACGAACCCTTTCATTTGGCACAGTGGAGGTTAAATTGAACAACAACACAATTATATTCTATGCTGTTTATTTTCAGATATAATATTCACACTCAAGGAAAAGCGTTTGTTTCCAACTCAACTGCACATAGGTAGTTTTCATATAAACTTGTCTTCATGACAGATTTATTCAAACATATGTAATTAACAGTAATTAAACTCCCTGTAGTGTTTTTATAGCTAACTAATGAACTGTAAACAGTGAATAATTTTCCTGAGGTAAATGCAACATGAAGTGACATTGTTCACAAGCTGTTTATTTGACATTTTTCTTTCGGTTGAAAGATTACATGAGGCATGACACATTTGAGTAAGTTGTAGTGTATCTTTTAACACACCTTCTAATGTACATTGATGTTTATTTCACACTGTAACTTGTATTAAAGTGGAAGAGTCTCACACTCCCTGCCACATTTAAGGGTGTGTTTGCACTTGTAGTTTGGTTTGTGTCGTTTATTTGTTCCAGACCAAAAAGGGAAATTATACATTTGGTCCTGGTCCGCCTAGCGTTCATACTGGCATTTTTGCCAGCAAACCTAAAGATATCGAACCTAAAGGCATAGTGATACGTTTACAACCTGATTTTTCAGGTTGAATGACGTATATTTCGTGACGGAACTCACCAAACATTTCAAACAAAAGGAAGAGGTGTATTCGACTTAAAGCGGCGCTGCAGGTGTATATGACATTCAAGTACCCATTCACTGATCAGTCTGCTGATCGCCACTTTAAATCGAATACACAATGCTTGGCTAGTCTGCTAGACTGTTGCGTGCATATGATTTTATTTTTACCACCTGTGAACTCACAAAGAGCTCATAAAAAACACTTTGCCTCCTCGTTGCTCCACATTTGCTCCATAATATACCCCTTGTTCCCTTCGTGAAGTCTTGTTGCATAGCATCGCATCTTGTCATTACTTCCTGTTTTTGGTTCGTTTAAAAGTGTTTGGTCTGTGTCCCGTTCATGTTTAATTCGAACCGCACCAGAGTTTGTTTGGAAGAGGGCCGAGACCAATCTTTTTAGCAGTCTCGGTCCGCTTTTTTGGTGCGCACCAGGTTTTGGATTGGCAGCGTTCACACTTACCCAAATGAAACGTACTAACAGAGCAATCGCACCAGAGTTTGTTTTAATCGAACCAAACATGACAAGTGTGAACACACCCTTAGAGCGTTAAAACTGCATTTATTGTTTGAATTTTGTCAGAAAATGTACAGGATTTGTTTCTTATCAGAAGTAACAAAACACAAAGCTCTTTGTAATATTTGGATTGGAGGTGCATCACAATAATGTTCAGTGAGGGGAAAACTGCAGACCTGGCAACCTTGCCTTGAACTAAAGGCAGTTCAAATAGAACCCGTGTTTAAGGGATAGTTCATCCAAAAATGAAAATTACCCCATGATTTACTTACCCTCAAGCCATTCTAGGTGTATATGACTTTCTTCTTCCAGAAAATGCATTCATCCATCATAAAAAGTGTTCCACAATGTTCCAGAGGGTTAATAAAGAGAGATTATGGTTTATATAGCTTTAAATATTGATTTTTATTTTATTTTTTTTTCATACAAAAAAGCATTAATTCACTTCAGAAGGCCTTTATTAACCCCCGGAGCCATGTGGAGTACTTTTTATGATGGATGGATGCACTTTATTGGACTTCAAAATCTTAACAGCCATTGGAAGAGCCAGGACATTTTTTAATATAAATCCGATTGTATTTGTCTGAAAGAACAAAGTCATATACACCTAGGATGGCTTAAGGGTGAAAAAATCCTGGGGTGATTTTTATTTGTGGGTGAACTATCCCTTTAACAATGTTGCTTTAATGTATTATTATTGCTTTAACCTGTACAGCCCTAATTTCAACACAAGAAACATTTTCATTATGCAAGTTCCTGTCTGACATGCTTTTCCGCCACAGTTTGAGTGACAAATAATTGGCCCTAATCATCATCAGTTTTTAAACAATCGGCTGATGACCAGTAGTGCAGATAATTGCTTTTATTGGCTGATACATTGGTTCATCCCTACTTACTTCATTTAAAATTGTATCATTATTCAGTGTTTGAACTTGGATTTGACTTTTTGTGAAAATCTTTAACACACTAAAAGGGATAGTCTGACTGAAAATAAAAGAAATCCGGCCATCATTTGCATGTTGTTTTAAAATGGTATGACATTTTTTCTTCTGTGGATCATAAAATAAGATATTTTGAGAAATGTCATACAGGTTTGGAACGACATGAAGGTGAGCAGGTGTTGGGTCAGCTATCCCTTTTTAACATTTCCAGGCTGTTTTTAGTCTCAGTCCATCTCTGTTTTCCAGTATGAGCGCTACCAGCAATATGCAGCGGAGGAGTGTGTTCTTCAGATGGGAGGAGTCCTGTGTCCCGCTCCAGGATGTGGTGCTGGTCTTCTTCCTGTGGACGAAGGCAGAAGAGTCTGCTGTGAGTTAGGGAATGGACTCGGCTGTGGGGTAAGACAGCTTTTACTATAATGTGCAGAGACTGCTATCAGTAAGCCATTTGTAGGTCAATTTCCTTAAATAGCATTAACACTGTTACTCTTAAAACACTGAAATGGTAAACTCTGTTTGTTTGTGTATCCCCACCAACAGGAAAAGCCATTATTTCTGTTATTATTGCATTTTATGTCACTAATGGTGCAGCAATTACACACTTCACCTTTAATATGTGTTGGGTTGCATGTAATTAAGAAGCATGAACTAGCCTATATAAAACAATGGTTTGTAACAGTCTGACATGACAACCATCAGCAATTTTACAAACCTTTGACCGAGTATATCCCAGTTTGGGATGGCATTCATGTGTGAGACAACTGTTTTTCTTCCCTGCCCTCTATCGCTTGCATACTCCACTCATCCAATCACGCACGATTAAGATGTAATTACCACACAATTTGCATGATGTTTTCTAATTAGCCAGTCGATTAAAGATTAGGGTGCAGTTCAGCTGCCATTAGCGCTGACTGATTGCATGTTTGCAAACACAAACATCATCATTCCAGTGGGACGAAACCCCATATCTGTGCTTCTGTCTGTCTCTGTCAAAGGTGCAGCATCCATCACAGAGTGCTGCCCGAAAGCCCTTTGTTGTCACGGACAGTGGTTTTGAACTGTAGACGGCCATTAGACCTAGATGTATTTGCCAGAGAATTAATTTGATTAATTACATTGGTTTTGTTTGTTTCACACAAAGCAGGGTTTTAGTAACAAGATTTCAAAACAAAGCAAAACAAGAGCACCGTCACACTGCATTTTACAAACTTTCAAAGAAAAATAAAATATAAAAATGAACAAAGCTACACTTCATGTACCAGAACCTATGTATGCTAATGAGATCCCATGCAATCACATTGATATAGTTTTAGCTATGGACAGTGGTTTTGTACGGTGGCCGACACAGGCCAACGCGCTGCAAACAAGAAAACACATGCAAACAGAAAAAACGACAACAAATTAAGAAAACATCTTCATCCGTTTGACAACACAGGCGCTGCAAATCCTCGCAACGCAAACACAAATACGGAAACGCGCTGCAAATTCTCACAACACAACCAAACTCAGTAACGTGCTGCGAACACACGAAGGCGCTGCAAACTAACAAACGCGCTGCATATAGATCGGTCCACAACGGAAATGTTTCAGGGGGACCTCAAAAAGTGACGAACTCATCTGGGACCTGATTATTTATATCACTATATTACCTGATTATTTATATCACTATCACCTTTAAATTATACTATACTATCACTAAAAGGTGATAGTTCACCGATAACACCTCTGCTCTGACCAACAGCCACTGAACAAATAATCAGGTCCCAGATAGGTTCGTCACTTTTTGAGGTCCCCCTGAAACATTTCCATTGTGGACAGATCTATATGCAGCGCGTTTGTTAGTTTGCAGCACCCTCGTGTGTTTGCAGCGTGTTTCTGAGTTTGGTTGTGTTGTGAGAATTTGCAGCGCGTTTCCGTATTTGTGTTTGCGTTGCGAGGATTTGCAGCGCCTGTGTTGTCAAACGGATGAAGATGTTTTCTTAATTTGTTGTCGTTTTTTCTGTTTGCATGTGTTTTCTTAAGTTTGCAGCGCGTTGGCCTCTGTCGGCCACCGTAGTTTTGAGCTGTAGATTACACAATTAGGCATTAAACAAAGATGTATTTAATTTATTCAGTTAATTCATATTTTGTTTAAAGGTCCTGTATGTATTTTTTTTATCTTTCTCCGAAAAACAAAGCTATGGCTTTGGCATTTGGTTCTGTGTCAGAATGTCTGTTTTTGTTTTGATCTGTGTGATTTCACTCACTGCCAGTATACCCCAAAATATTTCAACACCCAGGGTTGCCAGTTGCTGGAAAACAGCATATTGCAACCATGAAAGCCACTAACAAACTGGGTCATAGATGGCAGATTCTACCTGACCTAAAAAACCTCAGCATCTATCTAAAAAGCTCTATGACCAGAGGAATACTAAAACACTGATAAATGAACTCATCAACTTACAGTGTGAGGCTCATCAGCTTCTATTGTCAGTTGTGCTTGTTCCTGTTGCATGCCCTTAATCTGGCAACCAATATTTTATTTTTCTTATCAGACATGTGAGATATAATCTCGAAATTCTGAGAATGAAATCAGAATTTTGAAATATAAACACAAATGTAGCGGTAGACTTCAGAAGATGCTTTTGCTAAACCATTAGATGCCATTAGATAACAAGGCATTTAAAAGTTACTTAAGTTTACTTGAGTTAAAAAGTTTACATACGCTTGATTCCTGATGTTTTTAGTTTAGTGACATATTTCTTTGTTAAACTGCTCACTGTTCTTCAGAAAAATACTTCAGCTCTGACAAATTCTTTGGTTTTTCAGCATTTTTGTGCATTTTAAACCCTTTCCAACAATAACTGTATGATTTTGAGATCTTTTTACATGGAGGACAACTGTGGGACTCATATGCAACTATTACAGAAGGTTCAAACACTCACTGATGCTTCAGAAGGAAAAACTATGCATTAAGAGCCGGTGGGGTAAACTTTTGAACAGAAGAATGAAGATATGTACATTTTTCTTATTTTGTCTTAATATCTTTTTTTTTTTTTTTTTTTTCATTTAGTACTGCCCTTTAGAAGCTACAGAAAATTAATGTATCTTAATGCATTGTGTTTCTTTCTGGAGCATCAGTGAGCGTTTGAACCTTCTGTAATAGTTACATATGAGTCCCTCAGTTGTCCTCAGTGGGAAAAGATGGATCTCAAAATCATACAGTCATTGTTAGAAAGGGTTCAAATACACAAAAATGCTTAAAAAAACTGGAATTTGTTGGACCTGAAGGATTTTTCTGAAGAGCAGCGGGCAGTTAAACTGTTCAGGACAAACAAGGGACTCATGAACAACTATCACTAAACAAAACAAAAAAAAACACAGCTGTAAATTTTGGTAAAGTAATTATCATTTTTGCGAGGTGTGTGTAAACTTTTGACTTAAACTGTATTAATACATAACACAAACCAACACCTTAAGTTTATCCAGTTTCTTTAGGAATTCAAATTTAGGCAACTTTTACAACTAAATGCTGCACAATGTTGTAGCATATTGTAACTCATTGATTTTTATTGTGAGTGACGACATGTACACTGTTCTGAGATGGTGGACCCTTTAATGTGTCCAAAGTGGTCGAATGTGGCATCTTCCTATACATATCTATGGCTATACATAGCCACCATATTGGAATGGTCAAATTCGATCTGTGAATGTGGGATCTACCTATACATATCTATGGTCTACCTGATCTGTGCAGGAATTTTGGCCCACTCATCTTGGCAGAATTGTTGTAATTCAGCCACATTGGAGGGTTTTCGAGCATAAACCGCCTTTTAAGGTCATGCCACAGCATCTCAATAGGATTCAGGTCAGGACTTTGACTAGGTCACTCCAAATTCTTCATTTTGTTTTTCTTCAGCCATTCAGAGGTGGATTTGCTGGTGTTTTAGATCATTTGGATCCTGCTGCAGAACCCAAGTTCGCTTCAGCTTGAGGTCACAAACAGATGGCCGGACATTTTCCTTCAGGATTTTTTGGTAGACAGCAGAATTCATGCTTCCATTTATCACAGCAAGTCTTCCAGGTCCAGAAGCAGCAAAACAGCCCCAGACCATCACACTGCCACCACCAGATTTGACTTGGTATGATGTTCTTTTTCTGAAATGCTGTGTTACTTTTACGCCAGATGTAATGGGACACACACCTTCCAAAAAGTTCAACTTTTGTCTCGTCAGTCCACAGAGTATTTTCCCAAAAGTCTTAGTGATCATCAAGATGTGTTCTGGCAAAACTGAGACGAGCCTTTATGTTCTTTTTGCTCAGCAGTGGTTTTCGTCTTGGAACTCTGCCATGCAGGCAATTTTTGCCCAGTCTCTTTCTCATGGTGGAGTCATGAACACTGACCTTAACTGAGGCAAGAGAGGCCTGCAGTTCTTTAGATGTTGTTGTGGGGTCTTTTGTGACCTCTTGGATGAGTCGTCGCTGCGCTCTTGAGGTAATTTTGGTCGGCTGGCAACTCCTGGGAAGGTTCACCACTGTTCAATGTTTTCGCCATTTGTGGATAACGGCTCTCACTGTGGTTCGCTGGAGTCCCAAAGCTTTAGAAATGGCTTTATAACCTTTTCCAGACTGATAGATCTCACTTACTTTCTTTCTCATTTGTTCCTGATTATCTTTGGATCTCAACATGTTGTGTAGCTTTTGAGGAACATTTAGTCTACTTCACTTTGTCAGGCAGGTCTTATTTAAGTGATTTCTTGATTGTGAACAGGTGTGGCAGTAATCAGGCCTGGGTGTGTCTAGAGAAACTGAACTCAGGTGTGATAAACCACAGTTATGTTTCTGCACTTTTTCACACAGGGCCATGTAGGTTTGGATTTTTTTCCCTTTATAAAAAAAACCCTTCATTTAAAAACTGCATGTTGTGTTTACTTGTGTTATCATTGATTAATATTTAAATTAGTTTGATGATCTGAAACATTAAAGTGTGACAAACATGCAAAAAAATAAAAAATCAGGAAGGGGCCAACACTTTTTCACACCACTGTATATATTATAATGTCTTCTGATGTGTTTTTGGTAATAAGATCACATTGGCTAATGGTTATGCACCAGTGTACTTTTAGCTTTGATTCATAATCCGTCACTCTTGTTAGTGGAGTGTATTTGTGTGTTTGTTCATAAGTTGTGAATTTCAAGAGCTCGTCCCTTATCGTCTAACCATACTGACTTTTACAGTATCAGTTTGAGTGCAGTGTGAGAGAGTGACAGTGACGGCGTGGTCAGCAGCGCGTCTGTGAGCCCCAGATAAAGGCTTTATTGGAGTTGGCGTTAATGAACCGTTGGCACCAGCACACACACATATACCAACGATGGCACATAAAAACACAGACACAAAAAAGCGGGCAGTTTTTACACGCTCTGGACCTGAGGGACACCTCGCAACCTACCTGTCCTACTTCGCTTACAGAAAAATCAATATATCCCCTCTCTATATCTCCTCTACCATTTTATACAGCCTTCCTCTCTTTTGTTTGGGGGTTTAGGGGCCCTGTATCAGCAGTGTGTGTTGAATACTAGAGTTGATCTCGCTGTAAGCCGCTGGCAATAGAGCAATTTCTGTTTTTTTGTTTTTTTTTTGCATGTATGATTTCAGGAGGGTTTGTTGCTGTGGTTAGTGTGTACAATATGTGTTAAACTATCAGCTTTCAGAATCATGAGAAGCAAGATTAGCTCACCGGTCTCTAGTGATAGAGAAAAATCTGGCAACCTTTGCGATTGTGATGTAAGTGCCATGCTGTAGTAATTGAGTTACTGGAAAAACGTCTAGGTTACGTATGTAACCCCTGTTCCCTGAGGACAGGGAACGAGACGCTGCGTCCTGGTGGACACTATGGGAACTGCCTTCAGCGTGACCGGTTCTGAAGCTCTTATAGAACAACAACAATGAACTTTGACCTTGGCCGGCGCCAGCCTATGACATCATCACCAGGCGCCTACCAGTATAAAAGGGGCGCTTGTGAATACATCAACCATATTTTTGTCTGACGGAGACGTAAGTGGGGCCCGAAGCATGGCTACGAGACGCAGCGTCTCGTTCCCTGTCCTCAGGGAACAGGGGTTACATACGTAACCTAGACGTTCCCTTCCGGAGGGAACTCTACGCTGCGTCCTGGTGGACACTATGGGAACGTCAATACCAACGCCGCCATGCTGAGTAAGTGAACAACTGACTGATTGAGGAGTCAAGAAGGAACATCACTCCCCACTACCAGCGAGAATCGCTTGGGCCGACGTCACAGCTAGCTCGGCTACCCAAGCACGGAACTCCTAGGAGTGGAGGCCTGATTCTTCTAAGCGAGAGTAGGCCTAACTACACTCACCGCTACAGAAAGTAGTGAAGCTTATCACTAAGTCTTCATACTAAGCGGGGGTTCTGAAGAGCGGAGGCTCCAGAAAGACTCTCTAAACGAGAGGAAGCCTGGCAACACTCTGTGCTTGCGGGGAACTCTGGGAGTGGAGGTCAGAGACCTAACTACACTCAACACTGGAGGTGATTCATGAGGCTCCAAGAACCTAAGCAATAGAACCACCTAAGTGAAGTTTCTTAGGAGAGTGGAGGCTTCTACAAGAAGACTCTCTAGATGAGAAGAAGCCTAGCGACACTCGATCCTATAAATAGTGCTGTCTGGAGAGGAGTTGGAAAAACCCAGGGGTTTTTAGAACCAACTCTAGAATGGGAACGGAGCAATTACTGCGTAACCCATACCATACAGGATTTTAGAAAAGAACCCTACCCTTAGGGGGGGATCTTTACCACTCATGTGGATTTCAGAAAGTGCCCAAAGACTTGTGTGTGCACTTACCACTCTACGTGGGTTTTAGGGAGTGCTCAAAGCTTCACGTGAGTACTCTCCACTATTGTGGATTTGAGGAGGTGCCCAGAGCGTAGCGAGGGAATCACCGTATCATTATCACAGGCGACAGCAGAGCCTGGCAGCGGAGCTTCGGAGCTCTGAAAGAGTGGAGGTCTCAAACATAAACCCTTGTGTGAGGGGAGACCTGACTACACTCACGCTTGTAAGTACAGAAGCGGAGCTTCTGGAGAACGGAGGCTTCATAGAAGACTCTCTAAAATGAGAGGAAACCTGACAACGCTCAGTCCTACAGCTCTTAGGAGTGGAGGTCTCAAATAACCCTTCAGTGAGGGGAGACCTGGCTACACTCACGCTTGGAGGTACTGGAAGCGGAGCTTCTGGAGAACGGAGGCTTCATAGAAGACTCTCTATAGTGAGAGGAAGCCTGATAACGCTCAATCCTACGAGAAACTCTTTAGAGTGGAGGTCTCAAACATAAACCCTTGTGTGAGGGGAGACCTGACTACACTCACGCTTGTAAGTGCAGAAGCGGAGCTTCTGGAGAACGGAGGCTTCATAGAAGACTCTCTAGATGAGAGGAAACCTGACAACGCTCAATCCGCCAGCTCTTAAGAGTGGAGGTCTCAAAATAACCCTTCAGTGAGGGGAGACCTGACTACACTCACGCTTGGAAGTACTGGAAGCGGAGCTTCTGGAGAACGGAGGGTTCATAGAAGACTCTCTAAAATGAGAGGAAACCTAACAACATTCAATCCACTAGCTCTTAGGAGTGGAGGTCTCACAAAATAACCCTTTGGTGAGGGGAGACCTATCTACACTCACGCTTGAAAGTACTGGAAGCGGAGCTTCTGGAGAACAGAGGCTTCATAGAAGACTCTCTGTAATGAGAGGAAGCCTGACAACGCTCAATCCTATGAGAAGCTCTTTAAGAGTGGAGGTCTCAGTATAATGACCCTCGGTGAGGGGAGACCTGGCTACACTCAATGCTTTTTGGGAATAACAAGACTCACAGCAGGGCTCGCATGCTGAAAGCAGGCTCTGTAGAGTGGAGGCTTCAAAATGAATCTCTAAAGAGAGAGAAAAGCCTGACGACACTCAGTCTTGGTGAGTGGTAGTATCAGCACTCCACCAAGGATAGTTAGCGAGGCCAGGAAGGGGCCTATCAGCTGTCATGACTGTGAGAATGGGGCCTAGTGAGCTCTTTCAGAGTGACGGTCAACAACTCTCGCAGAGAGGAGACCCGACACAAGAGGCCTAATATTCCCTAGAGAGAGAAGCTCGAGAGTGGAGGTCTCAGATAATAACCCTCACTGAGGGGAGACCTGGCTACACTCAACGCTACAAGTACATAAACTCATCCGAGAGTCTACACATAGGACTCTGTAGAGTGGAGGCTTCAAAATGAATCTCTAAGGAGAGAAAAGCCTAACAACACTCAGCCTTGGCAGAGGGGCTCTTAGCACAATACCAAAATAGTTAGCGAGACCTAACAGGGGCCTACCAGCTATATACTGTGAGAATGTACTAGAAGCGGAGCTCTAAGGAGAGCGACGGCTGCAGCTAGATGGTTCTCACAAAGAGAACACATCTAACAGCTCTCAGTCTAAGCCATAGGGAAGACTATGAGAGCCAGATCATCATCATAACGCCACAGGCGAGAGGAGACCTAATCAGCAGCACTCAAGAGTGGAGGCCTCTGCAGAAAGACCCTCATATCGAGAGGAAGCCTACAACACCCTGACAACGCTCACCGTGGCAGGAAAATCTAGGAGTGGAGGTCTTAAACAACAACACAACTCACTAACAATGAGGGGAGACCTACTACACTCAACCCCAATATAGTAATGAGGCTCAATGAGCCTACATACTAAACTACCATCCGGACAGAGCTTTAAGCGCCTATACAGGGTTCAAAAGTGAACTCTGGAGGTCCAACACAGGGCTTTCGCCAAGGGAAGACCCGCCACAATACGCTTAGTGTAAAAGCGAGGCTCAAAGGAGCCTACAAGCTACTAGCACTGCCCAGTACTGATAGAACTGTGAGAAATCGGCCTAAACATGAACCTCAAAAGAGGGAAAAACTCCTCAGCGCAACTCTCAGAGAGAGGAGGCCTGAATAAAAATACTCACAGGGGGGTTTACTAAACTTTCCTCTTCCTAAGAATTTAGAAGCAGAGCCCTGGGGAGCGTGGGCTTCAATGCACTGACTCACAAAGAGAGGCAGCCTACAACACTCAACCCAAGGTTGCTCACACTATAGGATGGGTGGAGATCTCACCCAAATCTCCCGGTCTTTACACTCAAATAAAGAGCGGAGTCTCTGCCAGACTCTTACCACGGGACGGGGAGTCTGCCACACCCAGTAGGTGTGTAAACATGCATATGCAGGTATAAATAATGCCTAAGCCGAGCTCAAAAACAGCGGAGGCTTCAAAGGATAACTCTCAGAATGAGAGGAAGCCTGACAACGCTTAACCCCTACCGGAGTTATTTACGAGTGGAGGTCTCGGTACACTACCTCACAAACGAGGGAAGACCTGGCTACACTCGACACTTAGGGACCGTAGAAGCTCAGTATGGAGCTCAAATACTAAAGTCTCACCCAAGCGGAGCTGGTAGACAAAGAATACATACATATACATATATACACACCCACATATATGTCAGTTCATGTACCGGGCCAACAT